>NW_027047458.1:0-14766 GCF_025399875.1 Dalotia coriaria
TAATTTAGATCGTTGAAATCGTTCAAATAGACGCAATATTAATAAAAATGAATAATAAAAATTTCGTCGTTTTATGCTGTTTTACGCGTTAAAACGCAGATTAAAACTCAAAACGTGCTGTTTTGTTAAATAATCATTTCAAGCACTTAAAATCGTTGAAATCGTTCAAATAGACGCAATATTAATAAAAACGAATAATAAAAATTTCGTCGTTTTATGCTGTTTACGCGTTAAAAGCAATTAAAGCTCAAAACGCTATTTTGCTAAAATAATCATTTTCAAAGAGCATTTTAGATCGTTGAAATCGTTCAAATAGACGCATATTAATAAAACGAATAATAAAATTTCGTCGTTTTTTATTTTTTTAGCGTTAAACGCAGATTAAAACTCAAAACGTGCTGTTTTGCTAAAATAACATTTTCGCTTTTAGATCGTTGAAATTGTTCAAATAGACGCAATATTTAAAAAAACGAATAATAAAAATTTCGTGTTTTTTTGCTGTTTTACGCTTAAAACGCAGATTAAACTCAAAACGTGCTTTTGCTAAAAAAGCATTTTCAAAGCATTTTTTGATCGTTGAAATCGTTCAAATAGAAGCAATATTAATAAAAACGAATAATAAAAAAATTCGTCGTTTTTATGCTGTTTTACGCGTTAAAACCGATTAAAAACCAAAACGTGCTGTTTTGCTAAAATAATTTTCAAGCATTTTAGATCGTTAAATCGTTCAAATAGACGCAATATTAATAAAAATGAATAATAAAATTTCGTCGTTTTATGCTGTTTTACGCGTTAAAACGCAGATTAAATCAAAACGTGCTGTTTTGTTAAATAATCATTTTCAAGCACTTTTGATCGTTGAAATCGTTCAAATAGACGCAATATTAATAAAACAGATAATAAAAAAATTTTGTCGTTTTTATGCTGTTTACGCGTTAAAACGCAGATTAAAACTCAAAACGCTATTTTGCTAAAATAATCATTTTCAAGCATTTTAGATCGTTGAAATCGTTCAAATAGCGCAATAATAAAAACGAATAATAAAATTTCGTCGTTTTATGCTGTTTTACGCGTTAAAACGCCCGATTAAAACTCAAACGTGCTGTTTTGCTAAAAATAAAACATTTTATGCATTTTAGATCGTTGAAATTGTTCAAATAGACGCAAAATTAATAAAAAGAATAATAAAAATTTCGTCGTTTTTATGCTGTTTTTTCGCTTAAAACCAGATTAAGCTCAAAACGTGCTGTTTTGCTAAAATAAAGCATTTTTTAAAACATTTTAGATCGTTGAAATCGTTCAAATAAAGAAATTTAAAAAAAACGAATAATAAAAAAATTTGTCGTTTTATGCTGTTTTACGTGTTAAAACGCAGATTAAAGCTCAAAACGTGATGTTTTGCTAAAATAATCATTTTCAAACATTTTAGATCGTTGAAACCGTTCAAATAGACGCAATATTAATAAAAACGAATAATAAAAATTTCGTCGTTTTTTTGTTTTACGCGTTAAAAAGCAGATTAAAACTCAAAACGTGCTGTTTTGCTAAAATAACATTTTCAAGCATTTTTTGATCGTTGAAATCGTTCATAGAAGAAAAATTAATAAAAACGAATAATAAAAATTTCGTCGTTTTATGCTGTTTTACGCGTTAAAACGCAGATTAAAGCTCAAAACGTGCTGTTTTGCTAAAATAATCATATTCAAGCATTTTTTGATCGTTGAAATCGTTCAAATAGACGCAATATTAATAAAAACGAATAATAAAATTTCTCAGTTTTATGCTGTTTTAAGCGTTAAAACGCAGATTAAAGCTAAAACGTGCTGTTTTGCTAAAATAAGCATTTTCAAAGCATTTTAGATCGGAAAACGTTCAAATAAAGCAATATTAAAAAACGAATAATAAAATTCGTCGTTTTATGCTGTTTTAACGTTAAAACGCAGATTAAAGCTCAAAACGTGCTGTTTTGCTTAAAAAATCATTTTCAAGCATTTGGATCGTTGAAATCGTTCAAATAGACGCAATATTAATAAAAAAGAATAATAAAAAAATTTCGTCGTTTTTATGCTGTTTTACGCGTTAAAACGCAGATTAAACTCAAAACGTGCTTTTTGCTAAAAATAAGCATTTTCAAGCATTTTTTGATCGTTAAGTCGTTCAAATAGAAGCAATATTAATAAAAACATAATAAAAATTCGTCGTTTTATGCTGTTTACGCGTTAAAACGCAGATTAAAGCTCAAAACGGCTGTTTTGCTAAAATAAATTTTCAAGCATTTTAGATCGTTGAAATCGTTCAAATAGACGCAATATTAATAAAAACGAATAATAAAAAAATTTTCGTTTTTATGCTGTTTACGCGTTAAAACGCAGATTAAGGCTCAAAACGTGCTGTTTTAAAATAAACATTTTCAAGCATGTTGATCGTTGAAATCGTTCAAATAGGAGCAATATTTGCCAAAAAACGAAAAATAAAAAATTCGTCGTTTTTTATGCTGTTTTACGCGTTAAAACGCAGATTAAAAACTCAAAACGTGCTGTTTTGCTAAAATAATCATTTTCAAGCATTTTTTGATCGTTGAAATCGTTAAAAAAGACGCAATATTAATAAAAACGAATAATAAAAATTTTGTCGCTTTATGCTGTTTTTACGCGTTAAAACGCAGATTAATACTCAAAACGTGCTGTTTGCTAAAATAAGCATTTCAAGCATCTTAGATCGTTGAAATCGTTCAAATAGACAATATTAATAAAAACGAAAAATAAAAGTCATCGTTTTATGCTGTTTTACGCGTTAAAACGCAGATTAAAACTCAAAACGTGCTGTTTTGCTAAAATAATCATTTTCAAGCATTTTAGATCTTTGAAATCGTTCAAATAGACGCAATATTAATAAAACGAATAATAAAAATTTCGTCGTTTTTATGCTGTTTTACGCGTTAAAACGCAGATTAAAACTCAAAACGTGCTGTTTTGCTAAAATAAGCATTTTCAAGCATCTTAGATCGTTGAAATCGTTCAAATAGACGCAATATTAATAAAAACGAATAATAAAAAGTCATCGTTTTATGCTGTTTTACGCGTTAAAACGCAGATTAAAGCTCAAAACGTGCTGTTTTGCTAAAATAATCATTTTCAAGCATTTTAGATCTTTGAAAT
The DNA here is from genome assembly GCF_025399875.1 of Dalotia coriaria. Classification (NCBI taxonomy): domain Eukaryota; kingdom Metazoa; phylum Arthropoda; class Insecta; order Coleoptera; family Staphylinidae; genus Dalotia; species Dalotia coriaria. Next base: position 3,159 of record NW_027047458.1, read on the forward strand.
CGTTCAAATAGAAGCAATATTAATAAAAAAAGAATAATAAAAATTTCGTCGTTTTAAGCTGTTTTACGCGTTAAAAAAGCAGATTAAAACTCAAAACGTGCCGTTTTGCTTTTAAAAAAAGCATTTTCAAGCATTTTTAGATCGTTGAAATCTTTCAAATAGAAGAAATATTAATAAAAAAGAATAATAAAAATTCGTCGTTTTATGCTGTTTTACGCGTTAAAACGCAGATTAAAGCTCAAAACGTGCTGTTTTGCTGCTAAACAATCATTTCAAGCATTTTAGATCGCTGAAATCGTTCAAATAGACGCAATATTAATAAAAACGAATAATAAAAACTGTCGTTTTATGCTGTTTTACGCGTTAAACGCAGATTAAAGCTCAAACGTGCTGCTTTGCTAAAATAAGCATTTTCAAGCATTTTAGATCGCTGGAAATCGTTCAAAATAGAAGCAATATTAATAAAAACGAATAAAAAAATTCGTCGTTTTATGTTGTTTATGCGTTAAAACGCAGATTAAAGCTCAAACGTGCTGTTTTGCTGCTAAAATAATCATTTTCAAGCATTATAGATCGTTGAAATCGTTCAAATAGACGCAATATTAATAAAAATGAATAATAAAATTTCCTGTCGTTTTATGTTGTTTTACGCGTTAAAACGCAGATTCAAAACGTGCTGTTTTGCTAAACAAGCATTTTCAAGCATTTTAGACTGCTGGAAATGTTCAACAGACGTGCAATATTAATAAAACGAATAATAAAATTCGTCACTTTATAAGTTGTTTTACGCGTTAAAACGCAGATTAAAGCTCAAACGTGCTGTTTTGTTAAATAATCATTTTCAAGCATTTTAGATCGTTGAAATCGTTCCAAATAGACGCAATATTAATAAAAAAGCGAATAATACAAATTTCGTCGTTTTATGCTGTTTTACGCGTTAAACGCAGATTAAAAGCTCAAAACGTGCTGTTTTGCTAAAATAAGCATTTTCAAGCATTTTAGATCGTTGAAATCGTTCAAATAGCTAATATTAATAAAAAAACGAATAATAAAAATTCGTCGTTTTTATGCTGTTTTACGCGTTAAAACGCAGATTAAAAGCTCAAATGCGCTGTTTTTGCTAAAAATAATCATTTTCACATTTTAGATCGTTGAACCGTTCAACAGACGCATAATAAAAAACGAATAATAAAATTTCTGCCGTTTTATGCTGTTTTACGTTAAAACGCAGATTAAAAGCTCAAAACGTGCTGTTTGCTAAAATAAGCATTTTCAAGCATTTTAGATCGCTGAAATCGTTCAACAGACGCAAATATTAATAAAAACGAATAATAAAAACTTGTCGTTTTTATGCTGTTTTACGCGTTAAAAACGCAGATTAAAGCTCAAAACGTGCTGTTTTACAAAATAAGCATTTTCAAGAATTTGTATCGTTGAAATCGTTCAAATACAAGAAATATTAATAAAAAACGAAGAATAAAAATTCGTCGCTTTATGCTGTTTTGTACGCGTTAAAACGCAGATTAAAGCTCAAAACGCGCTGTTTTGCTAAAATAATCTACTCAAGCATTTTAGCTCGTCGAAATCGTTCAAATAGACGCAATATTAATAAAAACGAATAATAAAAATTGTCGTTTATGCTGTTTTACGTTAAAAACGCGATTAAAGCTCAAACCGTGCTGTTTTTGCTAAAATAATCATTTCTCTTTTCAAGCATTTCAGATCGTTGAAATCGTTCAAATAGGGCGCAATATTAATAAAAACGAAAAATAAAAACTTTGTCGTTTTTATGCTGTTTTGCGTTAAAACGCAGATTAAAGTTCAAAACGTGCTGTTTTGCTAAAATAAGCATTTTTTCAAGATGACGCCGAAATCGTTCAAATAGACGCAATTCAATAAAAACGAATAATAAAAAAAAAATGGCTGTTTGTAAAGGTGGCCGCGATCAAGATGCTTACATGCGGGATAACGTCTTTATTGGTGATATAAGTTTTGTTTGTTGCAATTGTTGTAACACTTCACTTGCACTTCACATTTTGTTTTACTGTTAAACATTCAACGAAAACTTCTAACCGCATCGAGAAAATCTCCATTCGTTTGTATGTTGCCAGAGTGAGACGGAAGACGGTCAACTCACTCGAACGCTATGCCTGCCTCCGCTTCGTGATTCCGCGTCAAAGTTTCACGGAATGACTGGCAGCGCTCGAGATGAGACGGAGATCGGTCCGTCTCTTCGTTATAACGAGGGGGTATATTCCGTGATCGGCCTCGAGAGGCCTTGCATTGCGTTTCTGAACATGTCACCCGACTAAAACGATTTTAAAGACGCTAATACGTCAAAAATTTCATCGTTTTTATGCTGTTTTACGTTAAAACGCAGATTAAAGCTCAAAACGTGCTGTTTTGCTAAAATAAGCATTTTCAAGCATTTTAGATCGTTGGAAATCGTTCAAATAGACGCAATATTACTAAAAACGAATAATAAAATTTCGTCGCTTTTATGCTGTTTCAGCGTTAAAAACGCAGATTAACCAACGTGCTGTTTTGCTAAAATAAGCATTTTCAAGCATTTAAGATCGTTGAAATCGTTCAACAGAAGCAATATTACTAAAAAACGAATAATAAAAAATTCGTCGTTTTTATGCTGTTTACGCGTTAAAACTTCAGACAAGCTCAAAACGTGCTGTTTTGCTAAAATAATCATTTTCAAGCATTTTAGATCGTTGAAATCGTTCAAATATCGCATTAATAAAACGAATAATAAAAATTTCGTCGTTTTTATGCTGTTTTACGCGTTAAAAAATGCAGATTAAAAGCTCAAAACGTGCTGTTTACAAACAAGTATTTTCAAGCATTTTAGATCGTTCAAATCGTTCAAATAGAAGCCATAATATTAATAAAAACCACAATAAAAATTTAATGTTTTTATGCTGCTCTTTACGCGTTAAACGTAGATTAAAGCTCAAAACGCAGCCGTTTTGCTAAAATAATCATTTTCAAGCATTTTAGATCGTTGAAATCGTTCAACAGACGCAAATATTAATAAAAATCGAATAATAAAAATTTCGTCGTTTTATGCTGTTTACGCGTTAAAAAACGCAGATTAAAGCTCAAACGTGCTGTTTTTGCTGCCAAAATAATCATTTTCATGTACCCTTAGATCGTTGAAACGTTCAAATAGACGCAATATTAATAAAAACGAATAATAAAAAATTCCCGTCGTTTTATGCTGTTTTATGCGCTAAAACGCGACAAAGCCTTCAAAACGTGCTGTTTTGCTGTAAATAAGCATTTTCAAGCATTTTAGATCGTTGAATCGTTCAAATAGAAGCCATATTAATAAAAAAAAAACGAATAATAAAATCTGTCGTTTTATGCTGTTTTACGCGTTAAAACCTGACAAAGCTAAAAACGTGCTGTTTGCTAAAATAATCATTTTCAAGCATTTTAGATCGTTGAAATCGTTCAAATAGACGTACACAAAAACGAATAATAAAATTTCGTCGTTTTATGCTGTTTTACGCGCTAAAACGCAGATTAAAAGCTCAAACGTGCTGTTTTGCTAAAATAAGCATTTTCAAGCATTTTAGATCGTTGAAATCGTTCAAATAGACGCAATATTAATAAAACAATAATAAAATTCGCCGTTTTGCTGTTTTACGCGTTAAAACGCGGCGATTAAAAGCTCAAAACGTGCTGTTTTGCTAAATAATCATTTTCAAGCATTTTAGATCGCTGGAAATCGTTCAAATAGGACGCAATATTAATAAAAACGAATACAATAAAAACTTCGTCGTTTTTATGCTACTTTACGCGTTAAAACGCAGATTAAAGCTCAAAACGTGCTGTTTTGCTGCTAAAATAAGCATTTTCAAGCATTTTAGATCGTTGAACCGTTCAAATAGAAGAAATATTAATAAAAAACGAATAATAAAAATTCGTCGTTTTATGCGTTGTTTACGCGTTAAAACGCAGATTAAAAGCTCAAACGTGCTGTTTTGCTAAAAATAATCATACTCGCTATTTTAGATCGTTGAAATCGTTCAAATAGACGCAATATTAATAAAAACGAATAATGTACCCTGTCGTTTTATGCTGTTTTTACGCGTTAAAACGCAGATTACGCTCCAAAACGTGCTGATTTGCTAAAATAATCATTTTCAAGCACTTTAGATCGTTGGAAATGTTCTTTAAATAGACGCAATATTAATAAAAACGAATAATAAAAATTTCGTCGTTTTTATAAGTTGTTTACGCGTTAAAACGCAGATTAAAGCTCAAACGTGCTGTTTTGCTAAAATAAGCATTTTCAAGCATTTTTTAGATCGTTGATATCGTTCAAATAGAAGCTATATTAATAAAAACGAATAATAAAATTGTCGTTTTATGCTGTTTTACGCGTTAAAACGCAGATTAAAGCTGAAAACGTGCTGTTTTGCTAAAAATAATCATTTTTCAAGCATTTTAGATCGTTGAAATCGTTCAAATAGACGCAATATTAATAAAAAACGAATAATGTACCTCTGTCGTTTTATGCTGTTTTACGCGTTAAACGCAGCTTAAAGCTCAAATGTGCTGTTTTGCTAAAATAAGCATTTTCAAGCATTTAGATCGTTGAAACCGTTCAAATAGACGCAATATTACTAAAAACGAATAATAAAAATTCGTCGTTTGATGCTGTTTTACGCGTTAAACGCAGATTAAAAGCTCAAAACGCTGTTTTGCTAAAATAAGCATTTTCAAGCATTTTAGATCGTTGGAAATCGTTCAAATAGAAGAAATATTAATTAAAAAACGAATAATAAAATTTCTGTCGCTTTATGCTGTTTTACGCGTTAAAACGCAGATTAAAGCTCAAACATGCTGTTTTGCTAAAATAATCATACTCAAGCATTTTAGATCGTTGAAATTGTTCAAATAGACGCACATTAATAAAAAACGAATAATAAAATTTCGTCGTTTTATATTGGTTTTTACGCGTTAAAACGCAGATTAAAGTTTTTCCAAAACGTGCTGTTTTGCTAAAATAATCATTTTCAAGCACTTTAGATCGCTGTTCCGTTCAAATAAACGCAATATTAATAAAAAAGACGTTATCAATGTCAAACGAATAATAAAATTTCGTCGTTTTTATGCTGTTTTACGCGTTAAAACGCAGATTAAAGCTCAAAACGTGCTGTTTTGCTAAATAGCATTTCAAGCATTTTAGATCGTTAAATCGTTCCTCAAATAGAAGCCATATTAATAAAAAACGAATAATAAAAATTCGTCGTTTTATGCTGTTTTACGCGTTAAAAACGCAGATTAAAAGCTAAAACGTGCTGTTTTGCTAAAATAATCATTTTCAAGCATTTTAGATCGTTGAAATCGTTCAAATAAACGTGCAAAAGATTAATAAAAACGAATAATAAAATTTCGTCGTTTTATGCTGATTTACGCGTTAAAACGCAGATTAAAGCTCAAAAACGTGCTGTTTTGCTAAAATAAGCATTTTCAAGCATTTTAGATCGTTGAAATCGTTCAAATAGATGCACATTAATAAAAACGAATAATAAAAAATTCGTCGTTTTATGCTGTTTACGTTAAAACGCAGATTAAAGCTCAAAATGCTGTTTTGCTAAAATAATGATTTTCAAGCATTTTAGATCGTTGAAATCGTTCAACAGACGCAATATTAATAAAACAAATAATAAAATTTTGCCGTTTTTATGTTGTTTTACGCGTTAAAACGCAGATTAAAGCTCAAACGTTGTTTTGCTAAAATAAGCATTTTCAAGCATTTTAGATCGCTGAAATCGTTCAACAGACGCATACACAAAAACGAATAATAAAAAATTGTCGTTTTATGCTGTTTTACGCGTTAAAACGCAGATTAAAAGCTCAAACGCTGTTTTGCTAAAAATAAGCATTTCAAGCATTTTAGATCGTTGAAATCGTTCAAATAGAAGCAATATTAATAAAACGAATAATAAAAATTGTCGTTTTTATGCCGTTTTACGCGTTAAATGGTGATTAAAGCTCAAAACGCCGTTTGCTAAAATAATCATTTTCGCGATTTTAGATCGCCGAAATCGTCTTCAAATAGACGCAATATTACTAAAAACGAATAATAAAAATTTCGTCGTTTTATGCTGTTTTACGCGTTAAAACGCAGATTAAAGCTCAAACGTGCTGTTTTGCTAAAAATAATCATTTTCAAGCATTTTAGATCGTTGAATCGTTCAACAGACGCAATATTAATAAAAACGAATAATAAAAAAACTGTCGTTTTTATGCTGTTTTACGCGTTAAAACGCAGATTAAAGCTCAAAACGTGCCGTTTTTGCCAAAATAAGCATTTTCGCCATTTTAGATCGTTGAACCGTTCAAATAGAATATACAAAAATATTAATAAAAACGAATAATAAAAAAAAAAAATTCGTCGCTTTATGCTGTTTTACGCGTTAAAACGCAGATTAAAAGCTCAAAACGTGCTGTTTTGCTAAAATAATCATACTCAAGCATTTAGACGTTAAATCGTTCAACACGCAATATTAATAAAGTCTAACAATAAAAATTTCGTCGTTTATGCTGTTTTACGCGTTAAACGCAGATTAAAGCTCAAACGTGCTGTTTGCTAAAATAATCATTTTCGCTAATTTTAGATCGCTGGAAATCGTTCAACAGACGCAATATTAATAGTAAAAACGAATAATAAAAATTTCGTCGTTTTATGCTGCTTACGCGTTGAAAACGCAGATTAAAGCTCAAAACGTGCCGTTTTGCTAAAATAAGCATTTTCAAGCATTTTAGATCGTTGAAATCGTCAAACAGAAGCTATATTAATAAAAACGAATAATAAGTACCCGTCGTTTTATGCTGTTTTACGCGTTAAACGCAGATTAAAGCTAAAAAACGTGCTGTTTTGCTGCGCCACCATTTTCAAGCATTTTAGGATCGTTGAAACCGTTCAAATAGATGCAATATTAATAAAACGAATAATAAAAAAATTCGTCGTTTTTATGCTGTTTTACGCGTTAAAACGCAGATTAAAGCTCAAATGTGCTGTTTTGCTAAATAATGATTTTCAAGCATTTTAGATCGTTGAAATCGTTCAAATAGACGCAATATTAATAAAAACAACAATAAAAATTTCGTCGTTTTTATAAGCGTTTTACGCGTTAAAACGCAGATTAAAGCCTGCAAAACGTGTTGTTTTGCTAAAATAAGCATTTCTGCCATTTTATCGCTGGAAATCGTTCAAATAGACGCAATATTAAGCAAAAAACGAATAAAAATTCGTCGTTTTATGCTGTTTATGTTAAAACGCAGATTAAAGCTCAAACGTGCCGTTTTGCTAAAATAAGCATTTTCAAGCATTTTAGACCGCTGAAACGTTCAACAGGGCAACAGTTAATAAAAAACGAATAATAAAAATTCGTCGTTTTATGCTGTTTTACGCGTTAAAATGCAGATTAAAGCTCAAACGTGCTGTTTTGCTAAAATAATCATTTTCAAGCATTTTAGATCGCTGAAATCGTTCAACAGACGCAATATTAATAAAAACGAATAATAAAAATTTCCCCGTCGCTTTTATGCTGTTTTACGCGTTAAAAACGCAGGATTAAAAGCTCAAACGTGCTGTTTTGCTAAAATAATCATTTTCAAGCATTTTAGATCGTTGAAATCGTCTTCAACAGACGCACATAATAAAACGAATAATAAAAACTTCGTCGTTTTATGCTGTTTTACGCGTTAAACGCAGATTAAAGCTCAAAACGTGCTGTTTTGCTAAAATAAGCATTTTCAAGCATTTTAGATCGCTGAAATCGTTCAAATAGAAGAAAATATTAATAAAAACGAATAATAAAAATTCGTCGTTTTTATGCTGTTTTACGCGTTAAAACGCAGATTAAAAGCTCAAAACGCTGTTTTGCTAAAATAATCATACCTCAAGCATTTAACGTTTGAAATCGTTCAACAGACGCAATATTAATAAAAACGAATAATAAAAATTTCGTCGTTTTTTATGCTGTTTTACGTTAAAACGCAGATTAAAAGCTCAAACGCTGTTTTGCTAAAATAATCATTTTCACAATTTTAGACGCTGGAAATCGTTCAACAGACGCACATATTAGCAAAAAAAAACGAACAATAAAAATTCCTGTCGTTTTATGCTGTTTTACGCGCTGAACGCAGATTAAAGCTCAAAACGTGCTGTTTTGCTAAAATAAGCATTTTCAAGCATTTTAGATCGCTGGAACGTTCAAATAGAAGCCATAATAATAAAAACAATAATGGTAAATTCGTCGTTGTTTTATGCTGTTTTACGTTAAAACGCAGATTAAAAGCTAAAAAACGTGCCGTTTTGCTAAAATAATCATTTTCAAGCATTTTAGATCGTTGAAATCGTTCAAATAGACGCAATATTAATAAAAACAATAATAAAAATTTCGTCGTTTTATGCTGTTTTACGCGCTAAAACGCAGATTAAAGCTCAAAACGTGCTGTTTTGCTAAAATAAGCATTTTCAAGAATTTGTATCGCTGAAATCGTTCAAATAGAAGCTATATTAATAAAAACGAATAATGTACCCCGTCGTTTTATGCTGTTTACGCTAAAACGCAGATTAAAAGCTCAAAACGTGCTGTTTTGGCTAAAATAAGCATTTTCAAGAATTTTAGATCGTTGGAAATCGTTCAACAGAAGTTTATATTAATAAAAAACGAATAAAACTTCGCCGCCGCTGTTTTACTCGTTAAACGCAGATTAAAGCTCAAACGTGCTGTTTTGCTAAAATAAGCATTTTCAAGCATTTTAGATCGTTGAAATCGTTCAACAGAAGAAATATTAATAAAAACGAATAATGCGTACCCGTCGTTTTATGCTGTTTACGCGTTAAAACGCAGATTAAAAGCTCAAAACGTGCTGTTTTGCTAAAATAATGATACTCAAGCATTTTTAGAACGTTGAAATCGTTCAACAGGACGCACATACAAACAATAATAAAATTTCGTCGTTTTTATGTTGTTTACGCGTTAAAACGCAGATTAAAAGCTCAAATGCTGTTTTGCTAAAATAATCATTTTCAAGCACTTTAGATCGCTGAAATCGTTCAAATAGACGTTAGCCATTAATAAAAAACGAATAATAAAATTTCGTCGTTTTATGTTGTTTACGCGTTGAAACGCAGATTAAAGCTCAAACGTGCTGTTTTGCTAAAATAAGCATTTTCAAGCATTTTAGATCGTTGAAATCGTTCAAATAGAAGCTATATTAATAAAAACGAATGATAAAAAATCTGTCGTTTTATGCTGTTTTACGCGTTAAACGCAGATTAAAGCTAAAACGTGCTGTTTTGCTAAAATAACTTATTTTCAAGCATTTAGATCGTTGAAATCGTTCAAATAGACGTGCAATATTAATAAAACGAATAATAAAAATTTCGTCGTTTTATGCTGTTTTACGCGTTAAAACGCAGATTAAAGCTCAAAACGTGCTGTTTTGCTAAAATAAGCATTTTCAAACAATTTTAAAAAATCGTTCTTTTTGCTTTTTTATAAAAACGAATTAAAAAAAACCGTTTTTGCTGTTTTGCGTAAAAAGCAATTTTTAAATTTAACGTGGTTTTTTTAAATAAAATATTAATTTTGATTAAATCGTTATGGCTTTAATAAAACGAGATAAAAATTCTCGATGCTGTTTTGCTTAAAAACAATTAAGCTAAACGTGGTTTTCAAAATAAACACAAGATTTTAAAACGTTAAATCGTTTTTTTAAGCTTTTAAAACGATAAGAAAAACTCGATGCTGTTTTCGCTTAAAGCATTTTTAAAACTAACGTTTTTTTTCAAAAAAACAATTTTAAATTTAAAAATTTGAAATCGTCTAAGCTTTAATTAAAACGAAATTAAAATTTTCCCTTTTGTTTTTGCGTTTAAAACCCTTAAGCTTTAACGTTGTGTCAAAATAGCATTTCAAATTTAAACGAAACGTATAAAAAATTTGTTTTTAAATTTTTTTCGTTTAGGTTTTTGTTAAAACGCGTTAAAATAAAGGTTTTTTGTTAAAAAAGATTTTAAACTTTTTAAAAGGAAATTTAAAAAAATATTAAAAAAACGTTTTATTTTTGTCGTTAGCGTTAAAACTAAAACGCGTTTTGCTAAAAAAGGCTTTTGCTAAATAATCTTTAACATTTAAATGGAAATGTTCAAAAACGAATAATTTAAAAAATGTATATTCGTCGTTTTAAAGGTTAAGGTTAAAACGTGCGTTTTGCTAAAACTCGTTTTAAGCTAAAAAATCATTTTTAAGATTTAAATGTTAAACGAAAAAAAAACGCTTTTTAAACTAATAAAAGCGTTAAAGTCTTTAAAAGTTGTTTTGCTTAAAACCCTTTTTAAAAAAATCGTTGTGTTTAAAAAAGCAAATTTTTAAACAATAATTTAAATTTCTAAAATTTAAAAAAACGAATATAAACCAAATTCGTCGTTTTTATGTTTTACGCTTAAAAGCAATTTTAAAACTTAAATCGTTCTAAAAAATATTTACAATTAAAATCGTTGAAACTTTTTAAAAAACGCAAATTTAAAACGAAAATTAAAAACTCAAAAGCTGTTTTTGCTTAAAACCCGATTTTAGTCTAAACGTGTTTTCAAAAAAAGCACAAATTTAAAACGTTAAATTTCTTTAGCTTTATTAAAAAAGAAATTAAAACTCAAAAGCTGTTTTGCTTAAAAAAAAATTTTTAAATTTTTAAAAAGTGCGTTTGTTAAAAAAACAATTTAAAATTTAGATAAGGAAATCGTTTAAATAGACCATTTAATAAAACCAATTAAATTTACGTCGTTTTGTAAAAATTTTCTTTACGCATTTTTAAAAATAAACTCGTTTTTTAAATAAGCATTTCAAGATTTAAAACGTTAAATCGTTCAAAGAAATTTTTTAAAAAAAAAATTAAAACTCAAAGCTGTTTTGCTTAAAAAGATTAAGCTTTAAACGTGCGTTTTGCAAAATAACATTTAAAAAAAATATTTAAAATCGTTCAAATAAAGGTTTTTTCAAAAAGAATTAAAAAATTCGTTTTTTGCTGTTTTGCTTAAAAGCTATTAAGTCAAAAAACTTTTTGTGTTTAAAAAATTTAAATTTAAGAAAATTTTTGACAAAAACGAAATAAAAAAATTTTTTAAAAACGACTTAAAAACGCGTTTTGGTTTGCGTTGCAGATTAACTCAAAACGTGTTTTGCTTAAATTCAAATTAAGATTTAACTGAAACGTTTAAAAACGCATTTAAAAAAAACGAAAATTAAAACTCCGTGCTGTTTTGCTTAAAAAATTAAATTTAAAAAATTTTTTGTGGAAACTTCAAATTTTTACGTTTAAATTTTTAAAGAAGAAAAAAATTTAAAACCCTTATTCGCGTTAAAAGGTTAAAGCTTAAAACGCGTTTTGCTCAAAAGGGTTTTCAAAATTTAAATTTTAAAAGCAATAGATGTAAATCGTTAAATAACGAAATATTAATAAAAAGTTTTTAAATTTTTTCCCTTAAAATTAAGCTAAAACGGTTTTTGCTAAAAAATTTTTTAAAAATTTTAAAAATTTTTTGAAATACAATTTTAAAAAAATAAAA
>NW_027047459.1:0-14754 GCF_025399875.1 Dalotia coriaria
TACGCGTTAAAACGCAGATTTAAAATCAAAAAGTGCTGTTTTTCTTAAACATTTTTAAGATTTTTGATCGTTGAAATCTTTTAGAAGCAATAAATAAAAAAAGAATAATAAAATTTTGTCGTTTTTATTTTTTACGCGTTAAAACGCAGAATAAAAACTCAAAAAGGCTGTTTTGCTAAAATAAGCATTTTTGCATTTTGATCGTTTTAAACGTTCAAAGAGCAAAAAAAAAAACGAATAATAAAACCGTCGTTTTTTTGCCTTTTTTGGTTAAAAAGCAGATTTAAAACCAAAACGCTTTTTTTAAAAAAAGCATTTTCAAGCATTTTAATGTTGAAATCGTTCAAATAGAAGAATATTAATAAAAAAAGAATAATAAAAAATTTGTTTTTTGCTGTTTTACGGTTAAAACGGATTGCTCAAAAAGTGCTGGCTAAAATAAGATTTTCGTTTTAGATCGGGAAAACTTCAAAAGACGCAATAAAAATAAAAAAAGAATAATAAAAATTTGCCCTTTTTTTTGTTTTTTCGCGTTAAAACGCAGAATAAAGCTCAAAAAGGCTGTTTGTAAAATAAGCATTTTCAACATTTGACGTTTAATCTTAAAAAGACGCAAATTAATAAAAACGAATAAAAAAATTCGTCGTTTTATGTTTTTTTACCCTTAAAACGCGATTAAAGCCAAACGGCTGTTTTGCTAAAATAAGCATTTTCAAGCATTTTGTAGATCAGTGAAATAGTTCAAATAGAAGCGAATACGCTTAATAAAAAACGAATAATAAAAAATTCGTCGTTTTATGCTGTTTTACGTTAAAAACGCAGATTATGCTCAAAACGCTGTTTTGCTAAAATAAGTATTTCAAGCATTTAGATCGTTGAAATCGTTCAAATAGACGCAATAAAAAATAAAAAACGAATAATAAAAATTTCTGCCGTTTTATGCTGTTTACACGTTAAAACGCAGAATAAAGCTCAAAACGTGCTGTTTTATAAAATAAGTATTTTCAAGCATTTTGTGATCGTTGAAATCGTTCAACAGACGTATTAATAAAAACGAATAATAAAAAATTCGTCGTTTTATGCTGTTTCATGCGTTAAACGCAGATTAAAGCTCAAAACGTGCTGTTTTGCTAAAATAAGCATTTTCAAGCATTTTAGACGTTGAAATCGTTCAAATAGAAGCAATATTAAAAAAAAAACGAATAATAAAATTTCGTCGTTTTATGCTGTTTTACGCGTTAAAACGCAGATTAAAAGCTCAAAACGTGCTGTTTTGCCTTAAATAAAGATTTTCAAGCATTTTAGATCGTTGAAACTGTTCAAATAGACGCAATATTAATAAAAACGAATAATAAAAAATTCGTCGTTTTATGCTGTTTACGCGTTAAACGCAGAATAAAGCTCAAAACGTGCTGTTTCGCTAAATAAGCATTTTCAAAAGCATTTAGATCGTTGAAATCGTTCAAATAGAAGCATATTAATAAAAACGAATAATGCAATCTGTCGTTTTATGCTGTTTTACGCGTTAAAACGCAGATTAAAAGCTCAAAACGCGCTGTTTTGCTAAAATAAGCATTTTCAAGCATTTTAGATCGTTGAAATCGTTCAAATAGACGCACATTAATAAAACGAATAATAAAAATTCGTCGTTTTATGCTGTTTACGCGTTAAACGCAGATTAAAGCTCAAAACGTGCTGTTTTGCTAAAATAAGCATTTTCAAGCATTTTAGATCGTCGAAATCGCCCCAAATAGACGCGCAATAAGCGTAATAAAAACGAATAATAAAATTTTCGTCGTTTTATGCTGCTTTACGCGTTAAAACGCAGAATAAAAGCTCAAAACGCTGTTTTGCTAAAATAAGCATTGTCAAACATTTTAGATCAAGTTGAACCGTTCAAATAGAAGCAATATTAATAAAAAAAAAACGAATAATAAAAAATTCGCTGTTTTATGCTGTTTCACGCGTTAAAACGCAGATTAAAGCTCAAACGTGCTGTTTTGCTAAATAAGCATTTTCAAGCCATTTTATCAAGTTAAAATCGTTCAAACAGACGCAATATTAATAAAAAACGAATAATAAAAATTTCGTCGTTTTTATGCTGTTTTACGCGTTAAACGCAGATTAAAGCTCAAACGCTGTTTTGCTGTACAAGTATCTCAAGCATTTTGATCGTTGAACCGTTCAAATAGAAGCAATATTAATAAAAACGAATAATAAAAATTCGTCGTTTTATGTTGCATTACGCGTTAAAACGCAGATTAAAAGCTCAAAACGTGCTGTTTTGCTAAAAATAAGCATTTTCAAGCATTTTAGATGGTTACTTGAACGTTCAAATAGACACAATAAAAATAAAAAACGAATAATAAAAAATCTTCGTCGTTTTATGCTGTTTTACGCGTTAAACGCAGAATAAAGTCTGTAACGTGCTGTTTTGCTAAAATAAGCATTTTCAAGCATTTAGATCGTTGAAAATCGTTCAAATAGACGCACATAATAAAAATGAATAATAAAAATTCGTCGTTTTTATGCTGCTCTTACGCGTTAAACGCAGATTGTGCTCAAAACGTGCTGTTTTGCTAAAATAAGCATTTTCAAGCATTTGTGATCGCTGAAAATCGTCTTCTTCAAATAAGCAACATTAAAAACGAATAATAAAAGTACCTCGTCGTTTTTATGCTGCGTTTTACTGCTAAAACGCAGATTAAAGCTCAAAATCCGTGCTTTCGTTTGCTAAAATAAGCATTTCAAGCATTTTAGATCGCCGTAAATCGTTCAAATAGACGCAATATTAATAAAAACGAATAATAAAAATTCGTCGTTTTATGCTGTTTTACGCGTTAAACGCAGAATAAAAGCTCCTAAAACGTGCTGTTTTGCTAAAATAAGCATTTTCAAGCATTTTAGATCGTTGAAACGTTCAAATAGAAGCACATTACTAAAAACGAATAAAATTCGTCGTTTTTATGTTGTTTACGCAAGTTAAAACGCAGGATTAAAGCTCAAAACGTGCTGTTTTGCTAAAAATAAGTATTTCAAGCATTTTAGATCGTTGAAATCGTTCAAATAGACGCAATATTAATAAAAACGAACAATAAAAAATTCGTCGTTTTATGCTGTTTTACGCGTTAAAACGGTGATTAAAGCTCAAAACCTGCTGTTTTGCCAAATAAGCATTTTCAAGCATTTTAGATCGTCGAAATCGTTCAAACAGACGCGGCCAAAAATAAAAACGAATAATAAAATTTCGTCGTTTTATGCTGTTTTACGCGTTAAAAACGCAGAATAAAAGCTCAAAAACGTGCTGTTTTGCTAAAAATAAGTAAGCATTTTCAAGCATTTTAGATCGCTGAAATCGTTCAAATAGACGCGCAATATTAATAAAAAAACGAATAATAAAAATTTCTAATGTTTTATGCTGTTTTACGCGTTAAAACGCAGATTGCTCACCGTGCTGTTTTGCTAAAATAAGCATTTCAAGCATTTTAGATCGTTGAAATCGTTCAAATAGAAGTTAATATTAATAAAAACGAATAATAAAAAAATTCGTCGTTTTATGCTGTTTTACGCGTTAAAGCGCAGATTAAAAGCTCAAACGTGCTGTTTTGCTAAAATAAGCATTTTCAAGCATTTTAGATCGTTGAAATCGTTCAAATAGACGCAATATTAATAAAAAACTAATAATAAAAAATTCGCCGTTTTTATATGCTGTTTACGCGTTAAAACGCAGATTAAAGCTCAAAACGTGCTGTTTTGCTAAAATAAGAATTTTCAAGCGTTTAGATCGTTGAAATCGTTCAAATAGACGCAATATTAATAAAAACGAAATAATAAAATTTCGTCGTTTTTATGCTGTTTTTACGCGTTAAAACGCAGATTGTACCAAAATGCGCTGTTTTGCTAAAATAAGCATTTTTTGCTAAAATAAGCATTTTCAAGCATTTTAGATCGTTGAAATCGTTCAAATAGACGCAATATATTAATAAAACGAATAAAATTTCGTCGTTTTATGCTGTTTACGCGTTAAAACGCAGATTGAAACTCAAAACGTGCTGTTTTGCTAAAATAAGCATTTTCAAAGCATTTTTAGATCGGTGAAATCGTTCAAAATAGAAGCAATATTAATAAAAACGAATAATAAAAAAATTCGTCGTTTTTTATGCTTTTGTATTACGCGTTAAAACGCAGATAGAAGCTCAAAACGTGCTGTTTTGCTAAAATAAGCTTTCGGCATTTTGAATCGTTAATCGTTCAAATAGACGCAATAAAAATAAAACGACAATAAAAATTTCGTCGTTTTTATGCTGTTTTACGCGTTAAAACGCAGAATAAAGCTCAAAACGTGCTGTTTTGCTAAAATAGCATTTTCAAAGCATTTTTAGATTGTTGAAATCGTTCAAATAGACGCAATATTAATAAAAACGAATAATAAAAAATTTCGTCGTTTTTTTTATGCTGTTTTACGCGTTAAAACGCAGATTAAGCTCAAATCGTGCTGTTTTGCTAAAATAAGCATTTTTCAAGCATTTTAAATCGTTGAAATCGTTCAAATAAAGCAATATTAATAAAACGAATAGCGAAATTGTCGTTTTACATGCTGTTTTACGCGTTAAAGCAGATTAAAGCTTTTCAAAACGTGCTGTTTTTGCTTTAAAATACGCTTTTCGAAAAAGCTTTTTAGATCGTTGAAATCGTTCAAATAGACGCAATAAAATAAAAACAATAATAAAAATTTCGTGTTTTTATGCTGTTTACGCGTTAAAACGCAGATTAAAAGCTCAAAACGTGCTGTTTTGCTTTAAAATAAGCATTTTCAAGCATTTTAGATCGTTGAAATCGTTCAAAAATAGAATCAATATTAATAAAAAACGAATAATAAAAATTCGTCGTTTTATGCTGTTTTACGAGTTAAAACGCAGATTAAAGCTCAAAAACGTGCTGTTTGTTAAAATAAGCATTTTCAAACATTTTTAGATCGTTGAAATCACGTTCAAATGGAGCGCAATAAAAATAAAAACGAATAATAAAAATTTCGTCGTTTTATGCTGTTTTACAGTTAAAACGCAGAATAAAGCTCAAAACGTTCTGTTTGCTTTAAAATAAGCATTTTCAAGCATTTTAGATCGTTGAAATCGGTCAAATAGACGCAATATTAATAAAAACGAATAATAAAAATTCGCCGTTTTATGCTGTTTTACGCGTTAAAACGCAGATTAAAGCTCAAAACGTGCTGTTTTGCTAAAATAAAGCATTTCAAGCATTTTAGATCGTTGAAATCGTTCAAAATAGAAACGTATTAATAAAAACGAATAATAAAAAAATTCGCCGTTTTATGCTGTTTTACGCGTTAAAACGCAGATTAAAGCTCAAAACGTGCTGTTTTTGCTAAAATAAATTTTCAAGCATTTTTAGATCGTTGAAATCGTTCAAACAGACGCAATATTAATAAAACGAATAATAAAATTTCGTCGTTTTTATGCTGTTTACGCGTTAAACGCAGATTAAAACTCAAAACGTGCTGTTTTTAGCACAAAATAAGCATTTTCAAGAAGCATTTTAGATCGTTGAAATCGTTCAAATAGACGCAATAAAATAAAAACGAATAATAAAATTTCGTCGTTTTTATGCTGTTTTACTGCCGTTAAAACGCAGAATAAAAAAGAGCTCAAAAACGTGCTGTTTTGCTAAAATAAGCATTTTCAAGCATTTTAGATCGTTGAAATCACGTTCAAAATAGACGCAATATTAATAAAAACGAATAATAAAGATTTCGTCGTTTTATGCTGTTTTACCGCGTTAAAACGCAGATTAAGCTCATCGATGCTGTTTTGCTAAAATAAGCATTTTCAGCATTTTAAATCGTTGGAAATCGTTCAAAATAAAGCAATATTATTAATAAAAAACGAAGATAATAAAAAATTCGTCGTTTTACATGCTGTTTTACGCGTTAAAACGCAATTAAAGCTCAAAACGTTAACTGTTTTGCTCAAAATAAGCATTTTCAAGAAGCTTTTTGAATCGTTGAAATCGTTCAAATAGACGCAATAAAATAAAAACGAATAATAAAAAATTTCGTCGTTTTATGCTGTTTTACGCGTTAAAACGCAGAATAAAAGCTCAAAAACATTTTGTTTGCTAAAATAAGCATTTTCAGAAGCATTTTGCAGATCGTTGGAAATCGTTCAAAATAGACGCAATATTAATAAAACGAATAATAAAAATTCGTCGTTTTATGCTGTTTACGCGTTAAAACGCAGATTAAAACTCAAAGCATTAGCTGTTTTTGCTAAAATAAAAGCATTTTCTCAGCATTTTAGATCGTTGAAATCGTTCAAATAGAATCAATAATAATAAAACGAATAATAAAAAAATTCGTCGTTTTTATGCTTATTTTACGAAGTTAAAACGCCGCAGATTAAAAAGCTCAAAACGTGCTGTTTTGTTAAAATAAAGCATTTTCGAAACATTTTGAATCGTTTGAAATCGTTCAAATAAACAATATTATGCAAAAACGGAATAGCCCATTCGCCGTTTTTAGCGCTGCGGTAAAACGCAGATTAAAAACTCAAAACGTGCTGTTTTGCTAAAATAAGAATTTTCAAGCATTTTTAGATCGTTGAAATCACGTTCAAATAGACACCCAATAATAAAAACGAATAATAAAAATTTCGTCACGTTTTTATGCTGTTTTACGCGTTAAAAACGCAGATTAAAGCTCAAAACGTGCTGTTTTGCTAAAATAAGCATTTTTAGATCGTTGAAATCGTTCAAATAGAAGCAATATTAATAAAAACGAATAATAAAAAATACGTCGTTTTTATGCTGTTTTACGCCGTTAAAACGCAGATTAAAGCTCAAAACGTGGTGTTTTGCTAAAATAAGCATTTTCAAAGCATTTTAGATGCGTTGAAATCGTTCAAATAGACGCAATAAAATAAAAAACGAATAATAAAAATTTCGTCGTTTTTATGCTGTTTTACACGGTTAAAACGCAGAATAAAAGCTCAAAACGTGCTGTTTTGCTAAAATAAGCATTTTCAAACATTTTTAAGATCGTTGAAATCGTTCAAATAGAAGCAATATTAATAAAAAACGAATAATAAAAATTCGCCGTTTTTATGCTGTTTACCGTTAAAACGCAGATTAAAGCTCAAAACGTGCTGTTTTGCTAAATATAAGCGCATTTTCAAGCATTTTTAGATCGTTGAAATCATTCAAAATAGACGCAATATTAATAAAAAACGAATAATAAAAATTTCGTCGTTTCTATGATGTTTTACGCGTTAAAACGCAGATTAAAGCTCAAAACATTGCTGTTTTGCTAAAATAAGCATTTTCAAGCATTTTAGATCGTTGAAATCGTTCAAATAGACGCAATAAAATAAAAACCAATAATAAAAATTTCGTCGTTTTTATACTTTTGTTTTTGCGCGTTAAAAAACGCAGAATAAAAAACTCAAAACGTGCTGTTTTTGGCACAAAATAAAGCATTTTCAAGCACATTTTAGATCGTTTGAAATCGTTCAAAATAGACGCAATATTAGTAAAACGAATAATAAAAATTTCGTCGTTTTTATGCTGTTTACGCGTTAAAACGCAGATTAAAGCTCAAATCGTGCTGTTTTGCTAAAATAAGCATTTTCAAGCATTTAAATCGTTGAAATCCGTTCAAATAAAGCAATATTAATAAAAACGAATATTTAAAAATTTGTGAACATGTTTGCGTTAAAGCCGCAGATTAAAAGCTCAAAACATGCTGTTTTTGCTGAAATAAGCATTTTCAAGCGATCGTTGAAATCACGTTCAAATATAGACATAGCCCAAAGTAAAACGATAATAAAATTTCGTCGATTTTTATGCTGTTTTACGCGTTAAAACGCAGAATAAGCTCAAAACGTGCTGTTTGCCCACAAAATAAGCATTTTCGAAAGCATTTGAATGGTTCAGGAAATCGTTCAAATAGACGCAATATTAATAAAAACGAATAATAAAAATTCACCGTCGTTTTTTTTATGCTGTTTTACGCGTTAAAACCGCAGATTAAAGCTCAAAACGTGCTGTTTTGCTAAAATAAAAGCATTTTCAGCATTTTAGATCGTTGAAATCGTTCAAATAGAATCAATATTATTAAAAACGAATAATAAAAATTCGTCGTTTTTTATGCTGTTTTACGAAGTTAAAACGCAGATTAAAGCTCAAAGCATTAGCTGTTTTGTTAAGTAAGCATTTTCAAACATTTTAGATCGTTGAAATCGTTCAAATAAACAATATTAATAAAAACGAATAATAAAAAATTCGCCGTTTTTATGCTGTTTTACGCCGTTAAAACGCGAATTAAAGCTCAAAACGTGCTGTTTTTGCTAAAATAGAGGTACCTTTCAAGCATTTTAGATCGTTGGAAATCGTTTCAAATAACGCAATATTAATAAAAACGAATAATAAAAATTTCGTCGTTTTATGCTTTTGTTTTGCGCGTTAAAACAGATTAAGCTCAAACGTGCTGTTTTGCTACGTCAGCATTTTCAAGCATTTTTAGATCGTTGAAATCGTTCAAATAGAAGCAATATTAATAAAAACGAATAATAAAAAATACGTCGTTTTTATGCTGTTTTGCGCGTTAAAACGCGTTAAAACTCAAAACGTGGTGTTTTGCTAATATAAGCATTTTCAAGCATTTTAGATCGTTTGAAATCGTTCAAATAGACGCAATAAAAATAAAAACGAATAATAAAAATTTCGTCGTTTTTATGCTGTTTTACGAGTTGAAACGCAGAATAAAGCTCAAAACGATGCTGTTTTGCTAAAATAAAGCATTTTCAAGCATTTTAGATCGTTGAAATCGTTCAAATAGACGCAATATTAATAAAAACGAATAATAAAAATTGCGTCGTTTTTGCTGTTTTACGCGTTAAAACGCGCAGATTAAAGCGCTCAAACGTGCTGTTTTGCTAAAATATAAAAGCGCACTTTCAAAGCATTTTTAGATCGTTGAAATCGTTCAAATAGAAGCAATATTAATAAAAACGAGGTAATAAAAAAGTTCGCCGTTTTTATGCGTTTTTACGCGTTAAAACGCGGGTTAAGCTCAAAAACGTGCTGTTTTGCTGAAATAAAAGATTTTCAAGCATTTTAAGATCGTTGAAATCGTTCAGAAATAGACGCAATATTAATAAGAAACGAATAATAAAAAATTTCGTCGTTTTTATGCTGTTTACGCGTTAAAACGCAGATTAAAAACAAAACGTGCTGTTTTGCTTTAAAATAAGCATTTTCAAGCATTTTTAGATCGTTGAAATCGTTCAAATAGAAGCAATATTAAAAAACGAATAATAAAAATTTCGTCGTTTTTATGCTGTTTTGCGCGTTAAGAGCACCAGATTAAAGCTCAAAACGTGCTGTTTTGCTAAAATAAGCATTTTCAAGCATTTTTAGATCGTTGAAATCGTTTTAAATAGAAACAATATTAATAAAAACGAATAATAAAAAATTCGTCGTTTTATGCTGTTTTACGCGTTGAAACGCAGATTAAGGCTAAAAACGTGCTGTTTTTGCAAAATAAGCATTTTCAAGCATTTTTAGATCGTTGAAATACGTTCAAAATAGACGCAATATTAATAAAAACGAATAATAAAAATTTCGTCGTTTTTTATGCTGTTTTTCACTTGTTAAAACGCAGATTAAAACTCAAAAACGTGCTGTTTTGCTAAAATAGCATTTTCAAGCATTTTTAGATCGTTGAAATCCATTCAAATAAGCAATAATGTCTAAAACAGATAATAAAAAATTCGTCGTTTTATGTGTAGCCGTACGCGTTAAAACGCAGATTAAAGCTCAAAACGTGCTGTTTTGCTAAAATAAGCATTTTCAAACATTTTAGATCGTTGAAATCGTTCAAATAGACGCAATAAAAATAAAACCAATAATAAAAATTTCGTCGTTTTTATGCTGTTTTACGCGTTAAAACGCAGAATAAAACTCAAAACGTGCTGTTTTTTGCTAAAATAAGCATTTTCAAACATTTTAGATCGTTAATCGTTCAAATAGACGCAATATTAATAAAAACGAATAATAAATTTCGTCGTTTTATGCTGTTTACGCGTTAAAACGCAGATTAAAGCTCAAATCGTGCTGTTTTGCTTCAAATAGCATTTTCAAGCATTTTAAATCGTTGAAATCGTTCAAATAAAGCAATATTAATAAAAACGAATAATAAAAATTCGTCGTTTTATGCTGTTTTTTACGCGTTAAAACGCAGATTAAAGAAGCTCAAAACGTGCTGTTTTGCTAAAATAATAAGCATTTTCAAGCACCAGATCGTTGAAATCGTTCAAATAGACGCAATAAAAATAAAAACGAATAATAAAAAGATTTCGTCGTTTTATGCTGTTTACGCGTTAAAACGCAGAATAAAGCTCAAAACGTGCTGTTTTGCGCAAAATAGCATTTTCAAGCATTTGAATCGTTGAAATCGTTCAAATAGACGCAATATTAATAAAAACGAATAATAAAAATTCGTCGTTTTTATGCTGTTTTACGCGTTAAAACGCAGATTAAAGCTCAAAACGTGCTGTTTTGCTAAAATAAGCATTTTCAAAGCATTTTAAGATCGTTGAAATCGTTCAAATAGAATCAATATTAATAAAAACGAATAATAAAAATTCGTCGTTTTTATGCTGTTTTACGAGAAGTTAAAACGCGAGATTAAAGCTCAAAACGTGCTGTTTTTGTTAAAATAAGCATTTTCAGAGCATTTTTTAGATCGTTGAAATCGTTCAAATAGAAGCAATATTAATAAAAAACGAATAATAAAAAATTCGCCGTTTTTATGCTGTTTTACGCGTAAAACGCAGATTAAAGCTCAAAACGTGATGTTTTGCTAAAAATAAGAATTTTCAAGCATTTTTAGATCGTTGAAATCGTTCAAATAGACGCAATATTAATAGAAAACGAATAATAAAAATTTCGTCGTTTTTTATGCTGTTTACGTTAAAACGCAGATTAAAGCTCAAAACGTGCTGTTTTGCCGAAATAAGCATTTTCAGAAGCATTTTAGATCGTTGAAATCGTTCAAATAGAAGCAATATTAATAAAAACGAATAATAAAAAATACGTCGTTTTATGCTGTTTTACGCGTTAAAACGCAGATTAAAAGCTCAAAACGTGGTGTTTTGCTAATATAAAGCATTTTCAAGCATTTTAGATCGTTGAGAAATCGTTCAAATAGACGCAATAAAAATAAAAAATTGAATAATAAAAATTTCGTCGTTTACATGCTGTTTACAGTTAAAACGCAGAATAAATAAAAACGTGCTGTTTTGCTAAAATAAGCATTTTCAAGCATTTTAGATCGTTGAAATCGTTCAAATAGACGCAATATTAATAAGAAGCAGATAATAAAAAATTTGTCACGTTTTATGCTGTTTTACGCGTTAAAACGCAGATTAAAGCTCAAAACGTGCTGTTTTGCTGAAATAAAGCATTTTCAAGCATTTTAGATAAGATTTAAAATCGTTCAAATAGAAGCAATATTAATAATATTAAAAATTTCGTCGTTTTTATGCTGTTTTGCGCGTTAAAACGCAGAATAACTCAAAACGTGCTGTTTTGCTACAAAATAAAGCATTTTCAAGCATTTTTAGATCGTTGAAATCACGTTCAAAATAAGGCGCAATATTAATAAAAACGAATAATAAAAATTCACGTCGTTTTTATGCTGTTTTACGCGTTAAACGCAGATTAAAAGCTCAAAAACGTGCTGTTTTGCTAAAATAAAGCATTTTCAAGCATTTTAGATCGTTTAGCGGAAATCGTTCAAATAGAAGCAATATTAATAAAAACGAATAAAAAAATTCGTCTTTTTATGCTGTTTTACGCGTTAAAGCGCAGATTAAAACGCAAAACGTGCTGTTTTGCCCAAAATATAACATTTTTCAAGCATTTTTAGATCGTTGAAATCGTTCAAATAGACGCAATATTAATAAAAACGGAATAATAAAAAATTTCATCGTTTTATGCTGTTTTTACGCGTTAAAAACGCGAATTAAAACTCAAAACGTGCTGTTTTTGCTGAAATAAGCATTTTTCAAGCATTTTAGATCGTTGAAATCGTTCAAATAGAAGCAATATTAATAAAACGAATAATAAAAATTCGTCGTTTTTATGCTGTTTGCGCGTTAAAACGCAATTAAGCTCAAAACGTGCTGTTTTGCTTTAAAATAAAAGCATTTTCAAGCATTTTATATCGTTGAGGAAATCGTTCAAATAGACGCAATAAAAATAAAAACGAATAAAAAATTTCGTCGTTTTATGCTGTTTTACGCGTTAAAACGCAGAATAAAGCTCAAAACTTGATGCTGTTTGCTAAAATAAGCATTTTTCAAGCATTTTAGATCGTTGAAATCGTTCAAATAGACGCAATATTAATAAAAGCGAATAGTAAAATTTCGTCGTTTTTATGCTGTTTTACGCGTTAAAACGCAGATTAAAGAAACTCAAATCGTGCTGTTTTGCACAAAATAGCATTTTCAAGCATTTTAAATCCCGTTTGAAATCGTTCAAATTGAAGCAATATTAATAAAACGATAATAAAATTACGTCGTTTTTATGCTGTTACGCGTTAAAACGCAGATTAAAGCTCAAAACGTGCTGTTTTGCGCTAAAATAAGCATTTTTCAAGCTTTTAGATCGTTGAAATCACGTTCAAATAGACGCAATAAAAATAAAAAACGAATAATAAAGGCTGTCGTTTTTATGCTGTTTTACGCGTTAAAACGCAGAATAAAGCTCA
Source organism: Dalotia coriaria (assembly GCF_025399875.1). Lineage (NCBI taxonomy): Eukaryota > Metazoa > Arthropoda > Insecta > Coleoptera > Staphylinidae > Dalotia > Dalotia coriaria. Next base: position 12,788 of record NW_027047459.1, read on the forward strand.
AAACGTGCTGTTTTTGCTAAAATAAGCATTTTCAAGCGATTTTAGATCGTTGAAATCACGTTCAAATAGACGCAATATTAATAAAAACGAATAATAAAAATTCGTCGTTTTTATGCTGTTTTACGCGTTAAAACGCAGATTAAAGCTTTCAAAACGTGCTGTTTTGCTAAAATAAAAGCATTTTCAAGCATTTTAGATCGTTGGAAATCGTTCCAAATACGGCAATATTAAAAAAACGAATAATAAAATTTCGTCGTTTTATGCTGTTTTACACGCGTTAAAACGCAGATTAAAGCTCAAAACGTGCTTGTTTTGCTAAAATAAGCATTTTCAAGCTTTTAGATCGTTGAAATCGTTCAAATAGACGCAATAAATAAAAACGTTAAAAATTTCGTCGTTTTATGCTGTTTACGCGTTAAAACGCGAATTAAAGCTCAAAACGTGCTGTTTTGCAAATAACATTTTCAAGCATTTTAGATCGTTGAAATCGTTCAAATAGACGCAATAAATAAAAACGAATAATAAAAAATTCGTGTTTTTTATGCTTTTTACGCGTTAAAACGCAGATTAAAGCTCAAAACGTGCTGTTTTGCTAAAATAACATTTTCAAGCATTTTAGATCGTTGAAATCGTTCAAATAAACCCAAAATTAAAAAACGAATAATAAAAATTCGTCGTTTTATGCTGTTTTACGCGTTAAAACGCAGATTAAAGCTCAAAACGTGCTTTTTAAAAAAAAAGCATTTTCAAGCATTTTAGATCGTTGAAATCATTCAAATAGAAGCAATATTAATAAAAACGAATAATAAATTCTGTCGTTTTAACTGTTTATAGCTTGCGTTAAAACGCAGATTAAAGCTCAAAACGTCTGTTTGCTACAAATAGCATTTTCAAAGCATTTTAGATCGTAAATCTTTTAAATAAAGCAATATTAAAAGCAGTAATAAAAATTCGTCATTTTTATGCTTTTTACGCGTTAAAAGCAGATTAAAGCTCAAAACGTGCTGTTTTGCTAAATAAGCATTTTCAAGCATTTAATGTTGAAATCGCTCAAATAGACGCAATATTAAAAACGAATAATAAAAATTTCGTTTTAATGCTGTTTTAGCGTTAAAACGCAATTAAAAGCTCTAAACTGCTGTTTTGCTAAAATAAGATTTCAAGCATTTTAGATCGTTGAAATCGTTTCAAATAAAACAATATTAATAAAACAATTAAAAATTCGTCATTTTATGCTTTTTACGCGTTAAAACGCAGATTAAAGCTCAAAAACGTGCTGTTTTTGCTTAAAATAAGCATTTTCAAGCATTTTTTTAGATCGTTGAAATCGTTCAAATAGAAGCAATATTAATAAAAACGAATAATAAAAATTCGTCGTTTTATGCTGTTTACGCGTTAAACGCAGAATAAAGCTCAAAAACGTGCTGTTTTGCTAAAATAAGCATTTTCAAGCATTTTAGATCGTTGAAATCGTTCAAATAGCAATATAATAAAAACGAATAATAAAAAATTCGTTTTGCGTTTTTAAAAAAAAAAAAAAATTTTTTTTCTGTTTTAAAAAAGCGTTGAAACGCAAAAGGGAAAAAATTAAAAAAAAATTAAAAAAAAAAAAAAAAAAAAAAAAAAAAAAAAAAAAAAAAAAAAAAAAAAAAAAAAAAAAAAAAAAAAAAAAAAAACCCCCCCCCCCCCCCCCCCCCCCCCCCCCCCCCTTTGCTGGGGTTTTGCTTTTTTAAAAAAAAAAGCAAATTTTCAAAAAAAAAAAAAAAACCAAAAAATTTTTTTTTGTTTTTCGGTTTTGAAATTTTTTTTGTTTTTTAAATTTTTTTTGGAAACCCGGGAAAAAAAAAAAAAATTAAAAAAAAATTTTTTTTTTTTTTTTTTTTTTAAAAACCCCGGGGGAAAAAAAAAAAAAAATTTTTTTTAAAAATAAAAAAAAAAAAAAAATTTTTTTCGGGTCGGGAAAAAAA
>NW_027047460.1:0-14751 GCF_025399875.1 Dalotia coriaria
CAAAAAAAAAAAAAAATTAAAAAAATTGCGTTTTATGTTTTTCGGAAAAGGGAAAAAAAAAAAACGGTTTTGCTAAAAAATTTTTAAACATTTTAATCGTTGAAATCGTTAAATAGAAGCAATAAAAAAAAAAAGAATAAAAAATTCCGTTTTTATGTTTTTTTACGCGTTAAAAATTAAAAGCTCAAAACGTGCTTTTCTTAAAATAAGAAATTTTAAGCATTTTAGATCCGAAATCGTTAAAAGAAAATTTTTAAAAAAAATAATAAAATTCCCTTTTTTTTTTGGAAAAAAAAAAAAAAACCCCCCTGCTTTTAAATAAGATTTTTGCTTTTTGATCGTGAAATCCAAAAAGAAGCAATATTAATAAAAAATAATAAAAAAACGTTTTTTTTTTTTAGGAAAACGCGTTGCAAAAGGGTTTTTCAAAAAACATTTTAAAATTTTATCGTTAAACGCAAATAAAAAATAAAAAACGAATAAAAAAAATTCGTCGTTTTTATGCTGTTTTAGCGTTAAAACGCAGATTAAAGCTCAAAACGTGCTGTTTCTAAAATAAGCATTTTCAAGCATTTTAGATCGTTGAAATCGTTCAAATAGACGCAATATAAAAAACGAATGATAAAAATTTCGTCGTTTTATGCTGTTTTACGCGTTAAAACGCAGATTAAAGCTCAAACGTGCGTTTTGCTAAAATAAGCATTTTAAGCATTTTAGATCGTTGAAATCGTTCAAATAGAAGCAATATTAATAAACGAATAATAAAAATTTCGTCGTTTTATGTGTTTTACGCGTTAAAAACGCAGATTAAAGCTCAAAACGTGCTGTTTTTAAAATAAGCATTTTCAAGCATTTTAATCGTGAAATCGTTCAAATAGACGCAAATTAATAAAACGAATAATAAAAAATTCGTCGTTTTATGCTGTTTTAGCGTTATAACGCAGATTAAAGCTCAAAACGTGCTGTTTTGCTAAAATAAGATTTTCAAGCATTTTAGATCGTTGAAATCGTTCAAATAGACGCAATATTAATAAAAAACCAATAATAAAAATTTCGTCGTTTTATGCTGTTTTACGCGTTAAAACGCAATAAAGCTCAAAACGTGCTGTTTTGCTAAAATAAGCATTTTCAAGCATTTTAGATCGTTGAAATCGTTCAAATAGAAGCAATATTAATAAAAACGAATATTATCGTCGTTTTATGCTGTTTTACGCGTTAAAAACGCAGATTAAAGCTCAAAACGTGCTGCTTTTGCTAAAATAAGCATTTTCAAGCATTTTAGATCGTGAAATGTTCAAATAACGCCATAATAAAACGAATAATAAAATTTCGTCGTTTTTATGCTGTTTTACGCGTTAAAACGAGATAAAGCTCAAAACGCTGCGTTTTGCTAAAATAAGCATTTTCAAGCATTTTAGATCGTGAAACGTTCAAATAGACGCAATATTAATAAAAACGAATATAAAAAATTCGTCGTTTTATGCTGTTTTACGCGTTAAAAACGCAGATTAAAGCTCAAAACGTGCTGTTTTGCTAAAATAAGCATTTCAAGCATTTTAATCGTTGAAATCGTTCAAATAGAAGCTAATATTAATAAAAACGAATAATAAAATTTGTCGTTTTATGGTTTTACGCGTTAAAACGCAATTAAAGCTCAAAAAGTGCTGTTTTGCTAAAATACATTTTCAAAACATTTTAGATCGTTGAAATCGTTCAAATAGACGCAATATTAATAAAAAACGAATAATAAAAATCTGCCATTTTTATGCTGTTTTACGCGTTAAAACGCGACAGCTCAAAAACGCCGTTTGCTAAAATAAGCATTTTCAAGCATTTTTGATCGCTGAAATCGTTCAAATAGACGCAATATTAATAAAAACGAATAATGTACCGTCCTTTGGCGCTGTTTTACGTGCTAAAACGCAGAATAAAGGTCAAACGTGCTGTTTTGCTAAAATGCTACTTTTCAAGCATTTTAGATCGTTGAAATCGTTCAACAGAAGCAATATTAATAAAAACGAATAATATAAAATTCGTCGTTTTATGCTGTTTTACGCGTTAAAACGCGGTGATTAAAGCTCAAACGTGCTGTTTTGCTGCTAAAATAAGCATTTCGCTATTTAGATCGTTGAAACGCTAAATAGACGCAATAAAATAAAAAAAACGAATGATGCAAAATTTCGTCGTTTTTATGCTAAGTTTACGCGTTAAAACGCTGATTGTTCAAACGTGCAGCTTCGCCAAAATACCGCTTATCGTTACTTTAGATCGCTGAAATCGTTTAAATAGAGCTAAAGCATTAACAAAACGAATAATAAAAATTTTGCCGTTTTATGCTGTTTACGCGGCAAACGCTGATTAAAGTCAAACGTGCCGCTCGCAAAATAAGAATTTTCGCTGATGATCGTCGAAATCGTTCGCCAAATAGACGCGAATATTAATAAAAACGAATAATAAAAAATTCGCCGTTTTTATGCTGTTTTACGCGTTTATAACGCAGATTAAAGCCCAACACGTGCTGTTTTGCTAAAATAAGCATTTTCTTCAAGCATTTTTAGATCGTTGAAATCGTTCAAAGAAGCAATATTAATAAAACTAATAATGCACCCGTCGTTTTATGCCGTTTTACGCGCCAAAACGCAGATGCCCAAACGTGCTGTTTGCCAAAATGTTACGCATTTTAGATCGCTGAAATCGCGTTCGGGCAGACGCGCAATATTAATAAAACGAATAATAAAAAATTTCGTTTATGCTTTGCTTTACGCGTTAAACGCAGACAGCTCAAAACGCCGTTTTGCTAAAATAAGCATTTTCAAGACGCAGATCGCTGAAACGTTCAAATAGAAGCATTAATAAAAACGAATATGCGTACCCGTCGTTTTATGCTGTTTTACGCGTTAAAACGCACCTCAAAGCTCAAAACGTGCTGTTTTAAGCGCGAAAATACATTTCTGCCATTTAGACGTTTGAAATTGTTCAAACAGACGTACACAAAAACGAATAATAAAATTCCTGTCGTTTTATGTTGCTGTTTTACGTTAAAAATCGCTGATTAAAGCTCAAACGCTGTTTGCTAAAAATAAGCACTTTCAAGCATTTTAGATCGTTGAAATCACGTTCAACAGAAGCAATATTAATAAAAAAAAACGAATAATGTACCGTCGTTTTATGTTGTTTTACGCGTTAAAACGCAGATTAAAGCTCAAAACGTAAAGCTGCCTTTGGCGTAAAATAAGCATTTTCAAGCATTTTAGACGTTGAAACGTTTAAATAGTGTTTACTATTAATAAAAACGAATAATAAAAATTCGTCATTTTATGCTTTTTACGCGTTAAAACGCAGATTAAAGCTCAAAACGTGCTGTTTTGCTAAAATAAGCATTTTCTCAAAGTACTTTTGATCGTTGAAATCGTTCACAACAGACGCAATATTAATAAAAACGACACGTACCAACCTTTTATGCTGTTTTACGTGTTAAAACGCAGAATAAAAGGTCAAAACGTGCTGTTTTGCTAAAATAAGCATTTTCAAGCATTTTAGACGCTGAAACGCCCAAATGACGCAATAAAAATAAAACAAATGATAAAATTTCGTCGTTTTATGTTTACGCGTTAAAACGCAGATTAAAGCTCAAACGTGCAGTTTGCTAAAATGTTGATTTTAAAGCATTTTAGATCGTTAAATCGTTTAAATAGAAGCAATATTATCAAAACCGTACCGTCGTTTTGCCACATGCCGCAACGTTTTACTGCGCCCAAAACGCCGCTTCACAGTCTTCGCCATTTTAGATCGTCGAAATCGTTCAACAGATTCTCAACATAGCAAAAAACGAATATCAAAAATTCGTCGTTTTTAGGCGTTGTTTACGCGTTATAACGCGATTAAAAGCTCAACACGCTGTTTTGCTGCAAATAAGCATTTTCAAGCATTTTAGATCGCCGAAACCGTTCAAATAGAAGCAATATTAATAAAACCACACAAAAAATCGTCGTTTTATAAGCCGTTTTACGCGTTAAAAACGCAGATTAAAGTCAAATCGTGCTGTTTTGCTAAAATAAGCATTTTCTACATTTTAGGTCGTTGAAATCGTTCAAATAGAAGCAATATTAATAAAAACGAATAATAAAAATTCGTCGTTTTATGTTGTTTTACGCGTTAAAACGCAGGATTAAAGCTCAAAACGTGCTGTTTTAAGCAAAAATAAGCATTTTCGCTACGACCGCTTTTCGAAATCGTTCAAATAGACGCAATATTAATAAAAAAAACGAATACAGTACTTGTCGTTTTATGCTGTTTCACGCGTTAAAACGCAGGTTGCGCTCAAAACGTGCTGTTTTGCTAAAATAAGCATTTTCAAGCATTTTAGATCGTTGAAATCGTTCAAATAGAAGCAATATTAATAAAAACGAATAATGTGCGTAAAATTCGTCGTTTTATGTTGTTTACGCGTTAAAACCGCAGATTAAAGCTCAAACCGTGCCGTTTCGCTAAAATAAGCATTTTCAAGCATTTTAGATCAAGCTGAAACCGTTCGCTACAAATAGACGCACAAAAACAAAAACGAAATTAATAAAAAATTCGTCGTTTTATGTTGTTTTACGCCAAGCTAAACGCAGATTAAAGCTCAAACGTGCTGTTTTGCCAAAATAAGCATTTTCGCCACGGACGCTGAAATCGTTCAAATAGAAGCTATTTACGGCAAAACGAATAATAAAATTTGCCATTTTTATGCTGCTTTACGTTAAAACGCAGATTAAAAGCCTCAAAACGTGCTGTTTTGCTAAACAAGCATTTCAAGCATTTAGATCGTTGAAATCGTTCAACAGACGCAAATATTAATAAAAAAACGAATACAAAATGTCGCTTTATGCTGTTTTACGCGTTAAAACGCGTATCAAAGCTCAAACGTGCTGTTTTGCCAAAATAAGCATTTTCAAGCATTTTAGATCGTTGAAATCGTTCAAATAGAAGCAATATTAATAAAAAACGAATAATAAAAATCTGTCGTTTTATGTTGTTTACGTTAAAAACGCAGATTAAAGTCAAACGCTGTTTTGCTAAAATAAGCATTTTCAAGCATTTTTAGATCGTTGAAATCGTTCAAATAGACGCACATTAATAAAACGAATAATGTACCCGTCGTTTTTATGCTGTTTTACGCGTTAAACGCAGATTGTGCTCAAAACGCTGTTTTGCTAAAATAAGCATTTTCAAGCATTTTAGATCGTTGAAATCGTTCAAATAGAAGCATTAATAAAAAACGAATAATAAAAATTCGTCGTTTTTATGTTGTTTTACGCGTTAAAATCGCGCGATTAAAGCTCAAAACGTGCTGTTTTGCTGTGTCAGCATTTTTCTGCTACTTAGATCGTTGAACCGTTCGAAGTAATATTAGCCAAAAAACGAATTGCACGCCGTTTTATGTTGCCGCGCCAAACCTATATTAAACCCTCAAATGCGCTGTTTTGGCGTTAAAATATGCATTTTTACTTTAATCGTTGAAATCGTTCAACAGGCGCAATTATTAATAAAAACGAATAATGTACCCCTGTCGTTTTATGCTGTTTTACGCGTTAAAACGCAGATTAAAGCTCAAAACGTGCTGTTTCATAAAATAAGTATTTCGCTATTTAGATCGCTGAAATCGTTCAAATAGACGCAATATTAATGAAAACGAATAATAAAAATTTCGTCGTTTTGGCGTTGTTTGAGTTAAAACGCAGATTAAAGCTCAAACGTGCTGTTTTGTTAAAATAAGCATTTTCAAACATTTTAGATCGTTAACCGTTCAAATATAATATTAATAAAAACGAATAATAAAAAAATTCGTCGTTTTTATGTTGTTTTACGCGTTAAAACGCAGATTAAAGCTCAAAACGTGCTGTTTTGCTAAAATAAGCATTTTCAAGCATTTTTAGATCGTTGAAATCGTTCAAATAGACGCAATATTACCGTAAAAAACGAATAATGTACCCCGTCGTTTTGCTGCTTTACGCGTTAAAACGCAGATTAAAGCTCAAAACGTGCTGTTTTGCTTTTAAAAAAAGCATTTTCAAGCATTTTTGATCGTTTAAATCGTTCAAATAGAAGCAATATTAATAAAAACGAAAAAAAAATCGTCGTTTTATGCTGTTTTTCGCGTTAAAACGCAGATTAAAAACCCCCAAAAAGGGTGTTTTGCTAAAAAAAAGCATTTTCAAGAATTTTTTCATCGTTGAAATCGTTCAAATAGACGCAATAAAAATAAAAACGGGAAAAATAAAAATTTCCGTCGTTTTTTTGTTTTTTTACGCAAAAAGCAAAAAAGCTCAAAAAGTGCCGTTTTGCTAAAATGCATTTTTAAGCATTTTTGATGGTTGGGAAAACGTTCAAAAGACGCAATAATTTAAAAAAAACGAATAATTAAAAAAGCCCTTTATATGCCGTTTTGGGGTTAAAACCCCAGGTTTAAAATCAAAACGTGCTGTTTTGCTAAAAAAAAGATTTTCAACATTTTGGGTCGTTTAAATCGTTCAAATAGACGAAAGAATAAAAAAAAAAGAATAATTAAAAATTTGTCGTTTTTGGGTTTTTTTACGCGTTAAAAAAGCAGATTTTGGCCCCAAAAGTGCTGTTTTCGCTAAAATAAGCATTTTCAACATTTTTTGGGCGTTTCAACCGGTTCCCCAAAAGACGCAATATTAATAAAAAAAAGAATAATAAAAATTTTTTTGTTTTTTTGTTGTTTTACGCGTTAAAAAGCAGATTAAAGCCCCAAAAAAGTGCTGTTTTGTTAAAATAAGCATTTTCAAGCATTTTAGATCGCTGGGAAAACGTTCAAATAAAGCAAAAAAAAAATGGGGTTTTTCTTAAATAAGCATTTTCAAGCATTTTGATCGTTGAAATCGTTCAAAAGGGAAAAATTTTTAAAAAAAAAACGAAAAAAAATTTCGTCGTTTTTTGCTGTTTTACGCGTTAAAAAAGCAGATTAAAGCTCAAAAAGTGCTGTTTTGCTAAAAATGCATTTTTTGCCCTTTTAGACGTTGAAATCGTTTAAATAGAAGCAATTTAAAAAAAACGAATAATAAAAAATTTTTGTCATTTTTTTGCTCTTTTTTCCCTTAAAACTGCAGATTAAAAAAAATCAAAACCCCTGTTTTTTAAAAATTTAAACATTTTCGAAGATCGTTGGGGAAAACGCCTTAAAAAGACGCAATATTAATAAAAAAGAATAATAAAAAAATTTTGTCGTTTTATGCGTTTTACGCGAAAAACCCCAGAATAAAGCCTTTAAAACGTGCTGTTTTCTAAAATAAGATTTTCAAGCATTTTAGATCGTCGAAATCGTTCAAATAGACGCAAATTAATAAAAAAAGAAAAAAATAAAAATTCGTCGTTTTTTGCTGTTTTACGCGTTAAAACCAGATTAAAGCTCAAAAAGTGCTGTTTTGCTAAAAAAAGATTTTTAAGCATTTTGATCGTTAAACCCTTCAAATGAAGCAATATTAATAAAAAAAAACGAATAATAAAAATTTCGTCGTTTTTTTGCTGTTTTTCCCTTAAAAAAGCAGGGGCCCCAAAAAGGTGTTTTTCCTTTAAAAAAAGCATTTTTAAGCATTTTAAACCCCTTTAAACCCTTTAAATAGAAAAATATTAATAAAAAAAAGAATAAAAAAAAATTTATCGTTTTTTTGTTTTTTTACGAGTTAAAACGCAGATTAAAGCTCAAAACGTGCTGTTTTTTTAAAAAAACATTTTTCAAGCATTTTAGATCGTTGGGAAAACGTTCAAATAGAAGAATATTAATCCCTTAAAAATTTTGCCCTTTTTTACGTTTTTCCCTTAAACGCAGAAAAGTCAAAAAGTGCTGTTTTGCTAAAATAAGCATTTTCAAGCATTTAGACGTTTCAATCGTTCAAATAGACGAATATTAATAAAAAAAAAGAATAATAAAAAATTTTCGTTTTTTTGGTTTTTTTACGCGTTAAAACGAGATTAAAGCCTTTAAAAAAGGGTGTTTTGTTAAAATAAGATTTTCAAGCATTTTAGATCGTTGAAATCGTTCAAAAGAATCAATATTAATAAAAAAAAAGAATAAGAACCCGTTTTTTTGGTTTTACGCGTTAAAACGCAGAATAAACTCAAACGTGCTGTTTTGCTAAAATAAGCATTTTCAAGCATTTTAGATCGTCGAAATTTCAAATAGACGGGAATTTAAATAAAAACGAATAATAAAAAAATTTGTCGTTTTATGCTGTTTTAGCGTTAAAACGCAGATTAAAAACTCAAAAAGTAAGCTGTTTTGCTAAAATTAGCATTTTCAAGCATTTTAGATCGTTGAAATCGTTCAAATAGAAGAATATTAATAAAAACGAATAATAAAAAATTTCGTGTTTTATGCTGTTTTACGCGTTAAAACGGGAGATTAAAGCTCAAACTGCGTTTTGTAAAATAAGCATTTTCACATTTTAAATCGTTGAAATCGTTTAAATAGAAGCAATATTAATAAAACAAAATAAACGTCATTTTATGCTGTTTACGCTTAAAACGCAATTAGCTCAAAACGTGCTGTTTTGCTAAAATAAGCATTTCAAGCATTTTAGATCGTTGAAACGTTCAAATAGACGCAATATTAAAAAAACGAATTAAAATTTGTCTTTTAGGTTTTAGCGTTAAACGGAAAAAAAGCTAAAACGTGCTGTTTTTAAAATAAGCATTTTCAAGCATTTTAGACGTTGAAATCGTTCAAATAGAAGCAATATTAATAAAAACGAATAATAAAAAATTCGTCGTTTTATGCTGTTTTACCGTTAAAACGCAGATAAAAGCTCAAAACGTGCTGTTTTGCTAAAAAGGCATTTTCATGCATTTTTTGATCGTTGAAATCGTTCCAAATGCGCAATATTAAAAACGATAATATTCGTCGTTTTATGCTGTTTTACGTTATAACGCGATTAAAACTAAAACGTGCTGTTTTGCTAAAATAAGCATTTTCGCATTTTTTGATCGTTGAAATCGTTCAAATAGAAGCAATATTATAAAAACCAATAATAAAAAAAAGTCGTTTTATGTGTTTTACGCGTTAAAAACGCAGATTAAAACTCAAAACGTGCTGTTTTGCTAAAATAAGCATTTTCAGCATTTTAGATCGTTGAAATCGTTCAAATAGAAGCATATTAATAAAAAAACGGATAATAAAAAATCGTCGTTTATGCTGTTTACGCGTTAAAAAAGCAGATTAAAGCTCAAACTTGCTGTTTTGCTAAAATAAGCATTTTCAAGCATTTGATGTTGAAATCGTTCAAATAGAAGCAATATTAATAAAACGAAAATAAAAATTTCGTTTTATGCTGTTTTTCGCTTTAAAACGCAGATTAAAGCTCAAAACGTGCTGTTTTGCTAAAAAGCATTTTCAAGTATTCGACGTTAAATCGTTTAAATAGAAGCAAATATTTAAAAAAAACGAATAATAAAAATTCGTCGTTTTATGCTGTTTTACGCGTTAAAACGCAGATTAAACTCAAAACGTGCTGTTTTGCTAAAATAAGCATTTTTTAAGCATTTTAGATCGTTGAAATCGTTCAAATAGACGCAATAAAAATAAAAACATCAGTACCCCTGTCGTTTTTATTGTTTTACGCGTTAAAACGCAGAATAAAGCTCAAAACGTGCTGGTTTTGCTAAAATAAGCATTTTCAAGCATTTTAGGATCGCTGAAATCGTTCAAATAGACGCACATTAATAAAAACGAATAATAAAAATTTCGTCGTTTTGGCTGTTTTACGCGTTAAAACGCAGATTAAAGCTCAAAATCGTGCTGTTTTGCTAAAATAAGCATTTTCAAGCATTTAGATCGTTGAAATCGTTCAAATAGAAGCAATATTAATAAAAAACAAATAAGAAAAAAAATTCGTCGTTTTATGCTGTTTTACGCGTTAAAAACGCAGATTAAAAGCTCAAGACGCGCTGTTTTGCTAAAATAAGCATTTTCAAGCATTTTAGATCAAGCTGGAAATCGTTCAAAATAGACGCACAAAATAAAAACGAATAATAAAAATTTCGTCGTTTTATGCTGTTTTAATGCCAAGTTAAAACGCAGAATAAAGCTCAAAACGCGCTGTTTTGCTAAAAATAAGCATTTTCGCCATTTTGCAGATCGCTGAAATCGTCTTTCAAATAGACGCAAATATTAATAAAACGCATCAATAAAAATTTCAGTCGTTTTATGCTGTTTTACGCTGCTAAAAAACGCAGATTAAAGCTCAAAACGCTGTTTTGCTGGGCAAAATAAATTTTCAAGCATTTTAGACCATTGAAATCGTTCAAATAGAAGCTAATATTAATAAAAACGAATAATAAAAAATTTCGTCGTTTTATGCTGTTTTACGCGTTAAACGCAGATTAAAAGCTCAAAACGTGCTGTTTTGCTAAAATAAGCATTTTCAACCACATTTTAGATCGTTGAAATCGTTCAAATATAGTTTCACATTAATAAAAACGAATACCAAAAATCTGGCCGTTTTATGTTGTTTTACGCGCTGTTCCTGGGTGATTAAAAGCTCAAAACGTGCTGTTTTGGCGTGCTACTTCTGCCATTTTAGACGTTGAAAACGTCACTAAATAGAAGCAATATTAATAAAAAAAAAAACGAGTAATAAAAATTCGTCGTTTTATGCTGTTTTTGCTGCCAAAACGCAGATTAAACCTCAAACGCGCTGTTTGCTAAAATAAGCATTTTCAAGCATTTTAGATCGTTGAAATCGTTCAAATAATAGACGTGCAATATTAATAAAAACGAATAATAAAAATTTCGTCGTTTTTATGCTGTTTTACGCGTTAAAACGCAAAAGATTAAAGCTCAAAACGCTGTTTTGCTAAAAATAATAAGCATTTTCAAGCATTTTAGATCGCTGAAATCGTTCAAATAGAAGCAATATTAATAAAAAAAAAAACGAATAATAAAAATTCGTCGTTTTATGCTGTTTTACGCGTTAAAATCGCAGATTAAAAGCTCAAACGTGCTGTTTTGCTAAAATAAGCATTTTCAAGCATTTTTTAAAGCTGTTTTGCACGTTGAAATGTTCAAATAGACGCAATAAAATAAAAAAACGAATAATAAAAATTTGCTGTTTTTATGCTGTTTTACGCGTTAAAACGCAGAATAAAAGCTCAAAACGTGCTGTTTTGCTAAAATAAACATTTTCAAGCATTTTAGATCGTTGAAATCGTTCAAATAGAAGCAATATTAATAAAAACGACACAAAAAATTCGTCGTTTTATGCTGTTTTACGCGCGTTAAAACGCAGATTAAAGCTCAAAACGTGCGCTGTTTTGCTAAAATAAGCATTTTCAAGCATTTTAGATCGCTGAAATCGTTCAAAGTAGACGTGCGCATTATTAATAATAAACGAATAATAAAAATTCGTCGTTTTATGCTGTTTTACGCGTTAAAACGCAGATTAAAGCTCTCAAAACGTGCTGTTTTGCTAAAGGCGCAAGCATTTCAAAGCATTTTGATCGCTGAAACGTTAAAATAGAAGCTAAATATTTCTAATAAAAACGAATAATAAAAATTCGTCGTTTTATGCTGCTCTTTACGCGTTGCCCTGCGACAAGTTCCTCAAAACGTGCTGTTTGGCTAAAAAATAAGCATTTTCAAGCATTTTAGATCGTTGAAAATCGTTCCGCTAAATAGAAGCAATATTAATAAAAACGAATAATAAAAAATTCGTCGTTTTATAAGCGCCTTTTACGCGTTAAAACGCAGATTAAAGCTCAAACGTGCTGTTTTGCTAAAATAAGCATTTTCTTAAGCATTTTAGGATCGCTGGAAATCGTTCAAATAGACGCAATATTAATAATAAAACGAATAATAAAAAATTCGTCGTTTTATGCTGTTTTACGCGTTGCAAAACGCAGATTAAAAGCTCAAAACGCGCTGTCTTTTTGCTAAATAAGCATTTTCAAGCATTTTAGATCGCTTAAAATCGTTCAAATAAAAGCAATATTAATAAAGCGAATAATAAAAAATTCGTCGTTTTATGCTGCCTTTACGCGTTAAAACGTGATTAAAAGCTCAAACGTGCTGTTTTGCTAAAATAAGCAATTTCAAGCATTTTAGATCGTTGAAAATCGTCTAAAATAGACGCACAAAATAAAAAACGAATAATAAAAAATTTCGTCGTTTTATGCTGTTTTACGCGTTAATACGCAGAATAAAGCTCAAATGCGCCGTTTTGCTAAAATAAGCATTTTCAAGCATTTGTGATCGTTGAAATCGTCTAAATAGACGCAAATATTAATAAAAACGAATAATATAAATTTCGTCGTTTTTATGCTGTTTTACGCGTTAAAATGCGATTAAAGCTCAAAACGTGCTGTTTTGCTAAAAAATAAGCATTTTCAAGCATTTTAGATCGTTGAAACGTTCAAATAGAAGCAATATTAATAAAACAAATAATAAAAAAATTCGTCGTTTTATGCTGCTGCTGCTAAAACGCAGATTAAAGCTCAAACGTGTGCTGTTTTGCTAAATACCGCTTACTTTTCAAGCATTTTAGATCGTTGAAATCGTTCAACAGACGCACAAAAAATAAAAACGAATAATAAAATTTTGTCGTTTTATGCTGTTTTACGCGTTCAAACGCAGAATAAAGCTCAAAACGTGTTGTTTTGGTTAAAATAAGCATTTTCAAGCATTTTAGATCCTTTTGAAATCGTTCGCTAAATAGACGCAATATTAATAAAAAAACGAATAATAAAATTTCGTCGTTTTATGCTGTTTTACGCGTTAAAACGCAGATTAAAGCTCAAAACGTGCTGTTTTGCTAAAATAAGCATTTTCGCTCTTAGATCGTTGAAATCGTTCAAATAGAAGCAATATTAATTCTTTAAAAAACGAATAATAAAATTTCGTCGTTTTATGCCGTTTTACGCGTTAAACGGATTAAAGCTCAAACGTGCTGTTTTGGCAAAATAAGTATTTTCTTAAGCATTTTAGATCGTTGAAATCAAGTCTTTTCAAATAGAAGCACATAATAAAAACGAATAATAAAAAATTCGTCGTTTTATGCTGTTTACGCGTTAAAACGCAGATTAAAGCTCAAAACGTGCTGTTTTGCTAAAATAAGCATTTTCAAGCATTTTAGATCGTTGAAATCGTTCAAATAGAAGCAATAATAAAAACGAGTAATAAAAAATTCGTCGTTTTATGCTGTTTTACGCCTTAAACGCAGATTAAACCTCAAAACGTGCTGCTCTTGCTAAAATAAGTATTTTCAAGCATTTTAGATCGTTGAAATCGTTCAAATAGACGCAATATTAATAAAACGAATAATAAAATTTCCGTCGTTTATGATGTTTTACGCGTTAAACGCAGATTAAAGCTCAAAAACGCGCCAGTTTCGCCAAATAAGCATTTTCACATTTAGATCGTTGAAATCGTTCAAATAGAAGCAATATTAATAAAAACGAATAATAAAAAATTCGTCGTTTTTATGCTGTTTTACGCGTTAAAACGCATTAAAAGCTCAAAACGTGCTGTTTTGCTAAAATAAGCATTTTCAAGCATTTAGATCGTTGAAATCGTTCAAATAGACGCAATATTAATAATAAAACGAATAATAAAAAAATTCGTCGTTTTTATGCTGTTTTACGCGTTAAAAACGCAGATTAAAAGCTCAAAACGTGCTGTTTTGTTAAATAAGCATTTTTCAAGCATTTTAGATCGTTGAAATCGTTCAAATAGAAGCAAATATTAATAAAAACGAATAATAAAAAATCGCCTGTTTCGCTGTTTTACGCGTTGCAAAACGCAGATTAAAACCCCTCAAAACGTGCTGTTTTTGCTAAAATAAGTATTTCAAGCATTTTGTGACCGTTGAAATCGTCTTCAAATAGACGCAATATTAATAAAAACGAATAATAAAAATTTCGTCGTTTTATGCTGTTTACGCGTTAAAACGCAGATTAAGCTCAAAACGTGCTGTTTTGCTAAAATAAGCATTTTCAAGCATTTTAGATCGTTGAAAATCGTTCAAATAGAAGACATATAAAAACGAATAAATAAAAATTCGTCGTTTTATGCTGTTTTAGCGTTAAAACGCAGATTAAAAAAACGTGTTATGAAAAATGCATTTTCAAGCATTTTAGATCGTGAAATCGTTCAAATAAAGCTAATAAGAATAAAAAAACGTCGTTTCAGCTGTTTACGCGTTAAATCGCAGATTAAAGCTCAAAACGCTTTTGCTAAAAATAAGCATTTTCAAGCATTTTTGATGCTGAAATCGTTAAAAGCAATAAATAATAAAACGAATAATAAAAATTGTCATTTTATGTGTTTTACGCGTTAAACGCAGATTAAAACTCAAAACGTGCTGTTTTGTAAAATAAGCATTTTCAAGCATTTTACGTTGAAATCGTTCAAATAGAAGTCAAATTAAAAACGAATAATAACAAATTCGCGTTTTATGTGTTTACCGTTAAAACGCAGAATAAAGCTCAATAAAAGCTGTTTGTAAAAATAAGCATTTTCAAGCATTTTTGACGTTGAAATCGTTCAAATAGACGCTATTTAATAAAAACGAATAATAAAAATTTTGTCGTTTTATGTGTTTTACCCTTAAAACCAGATTAAAGCTCAAAACGGCTGTTTTGCTAAAATAAGCATTTTCGCATTTTAATCGTTGAAAACGTTTTAAATAGACGAATAAAAAAAAAAAATTAAAAATTTTTTTTTTTTTAAAAAACGAAAAAAAAAAATTTTTTTTAAAA
>NW_027047461.1:0-14737 GCF_025399875.1 Dalotia coriaria
TTTAGTTTTTTTAAAATTCCCCTCATTTGAACGATTTCCGATCTAAAATGCTTGAAAATCTTATTTTGGCAAAACAGCACGTTTTGAGCTTTAAAGCGTTTTCGCGTAAAACCGGGTCGCGAAATTTTTATTTTGTTTTTTTTTTGGCCTTCTTTTGAACGTTTTAACGTCAAAACGAAAATGCTTATTTTTGCAAAACAGCACGTTTTGGCAAAATTTCGTTTTAACCCTAAAACCGGGGATAAAACGACAATTTTTATTTTTTTTTTATTTAAAATTTTCTCTTTTTCGATTTCAACGACAAAAAAGCGAAAATGCTTATTTTAGCAAAACAGCACGTTTGAGCTTTAATCGCGTTTTTTAAAGCGTAAAACAACATAAAAAAAACGAAATTTTTTTTATTCGTTTTTTTTTAATATTGCTTTTATTTGAACGTTTCAACGATCAAAATGTTAAAATTTTTTTACCAAAAAAAGCACGTTTTTTAAACGCGTTTTAACGCGAAAACCATAAAACGCGGGTTTTTTTTTTTCGTTTTTATTAAAAATTGCTTCTATTTGAACGATTTTAACGTCTTGCTTGAAAAATCTTATTTTACAAAAACAGCACGTTTTGAGCTTTTTAAACGCGTTTTTTAAAGCGTAAAAACCTAAAAAAAACGAATTTTTTTTTTGTTTTTTTAAAATTTCCCTCTATTTGAACGTTTCAACGATCTAAAATGCTTGAAAATGCTTTTTTTAAACAAAAAGGGCCCTTTTTTAGCTTTTTTCGCGTTTTGGTAAAAAAAAAAAAAACGCAAATTTTTTTATTCGTTTTTTTTTTTGCGTTTTGGGGAAAGTTTAACGATCAAAATGCTTGAAAAAGTTTTTTTAGCAAAAAAGCACGTTTTGGCTTTATCGGTTTTAACGCGTAAACGCATAAAACGACGAAATTTTTATTATTCGTTTTTTTTTTTATTGCGTCATTTGAACGATTTCAACGATCTAAAATGCTTGAAAATGCTTATTTTAGCAAAACAGCACGTTTGAGCTTTAATCTCGTTTTTTAAAGCGTAAAAAAAAAACGACAATTTTTTTTTTTTTTTTTAATATTACTTTTTTGAACGATTTCAACGTCTTCTTGAAAATGCTTATTTAGCAAAACAGCACGTTTTTAGCTTTAATCTGCGTTTTAAAGCGTAAACACATAAAACGGAAATTTTTATTATTCGTTTTTATTAATATTGCTCTTTTGAACATTTCCCAAAAAAGTTTAAAATGCTTATTTTGAAAAAAGCACGTTTGGCTTTAATCTGCGTTTTACGCGTAAAAAGCATAAAACGACGAAATTTTTTTTATTGTTTTTTTTAAATTTTTTTTAAATTTTAAAATCAAAATTTAAAATTTTTTTAAGGAAAACAGGGTTTTTTTTTTTAAAAGAAAAAAAAAAATTTTTTTTTTTATTTTTTTTTTTTTCAAAATTTAAAATTTATTTTAAAAAAAGGGGGTTTTTTGCTTTTTGCTAAAAAAAAAAAAGGAAAAAATTTTTTTTTTTTTTTTTTTTTTTTTTTGACAAAATTTAAAATTTTTTTAAAAAAGGGACTTTTGCTTTAACGCGTTTTTTCGCTAAAACGAAAAAAAAAATTTTTTATTGTTTTTTTTAAAAAAACTTCATTTAAATTTAAATCTTGTTAAAACATTTTAGCAAAAAAGCCCTTTTAGCTTTTAACCTTTTAACGCGAAAAAATAAAAAAAAAAATTTTTATTTTTTTTTATAAATTTTTTCTATTTAACGCAACGATTTAAAATGCTTAAAAACGTTTTAGCAAAAAACACGTTTTTATTAATCGGTTTTTTTAATAAAAAGCTACAAAGACGAATTTTTTTTTAAAATTTTTTTATTAAAATTTTCGCAGAAAGTTTGCGATTAAAAAAACTTGGAAAGCTTTTTTGCAAAAAAGCACGTTTTGAGTTTTAATCTGCGTTTTAACGCGTAAAACAACATAAAACGACGAAATTTTTATTATTCTTTTTATTAATACTGCGTCTATTTGAACGATTTCAACGATCTAAAATGCTTGAAAATGCTTATTTTAGCAAAACAGCACGTTTTGAGTTTTATTCTGCGTTTAACGCGTAAGGCACCCAACATAAAACAACGGAATTTTTATTATTCGTTTTTTTATTAATATTGCGTCTATTTGAACGATTTCAACGGTCTAAATGCTTGAAAATGCTTATTTTACTTAGCTTAAAACGGCACGTTTGAGCTTTTAATCTGCGTTTTTAACGCGTAAAACGGTACTCAAAACGACGAATTTTTATTATTCGTTTTATTAATGTTGCTCCTATTTGAACGATTTCAACGATCTAAAGTAGCGAAAATGCTTATTTTAGCAAAAACAGCACGTTTGAGCTTTAATCGCCGCGTTTTAACGCGTAAAAACGGCTTATAAAAACGACGAAATTTTTATTATTCGTTTTATTAATACTGCGTCTATTTGAACGATTTCAACGATCTAAAATGCTTGAAAATGCTTATTTTAGCAAAACAGCACGTTTTGAGCTTTATTCTGCGTTTAACGCGTAAAGCAACATAAAAACGGCAAATTGTATTATTCGTTTTTATTTTTATTTGCGTCTATTGAACGATTTCAACGATCTAAAATGCTTGAAAATGCTTATTTTAGCAAACAGCGTTTGAGCTTTAATCTGCGTTTTAACGCGTAAACAGCATAAAACGACGAAATTTTTATTATTCGTTTTTATTAATGGTAGCTTCTATTTGAACGATTTCAACGATCTAAAATGCTTGAAAATGCTTATTTTAACCAAACAGCACGTTTTGAGCTTTTAATCTGCGTTTAACGCGTAAAACAACTTTAAAACGGCAATTTTTATTATTCGTTTTTATTAATATTGCGTCTATTTGAACGATTTCAGCTTGATCTAAATGCTTGAAAATGCTTATTTTAGCAAAACAGCACGTTTGAGCTTTAATCTGCGTTTTAACGCGTAAAACGGCATAAAAAACGACGAAATTTTATTATTCGTTTTTATTAATATTGCGCGTCTATTTGAACGATGTCAACGATCTAAAATGCTTGAAAATGTATTTTAGCAAAACAGCACGTTTTGAGTTTTATTCTGCGTTTAAACGCGTAAAACAACATAAAACGACAATTTTTATTATTCGTTTTTATTAATATTCGCTTCTATTTAAACGATTTCAACGATCTAAAATGCTTGAAAATGCTTATTTTAGCAAAACAGCACGTTTGAGCTTTAATCTGCGTTTTAACATTAAACAGCATAAAAACGACAAATTTTTATAATTCGTTTTTATTAATATTGCGTCCTATTTGGGCGTTTCAACGATCAAATGCTTGAAAATGCTTTATTTTAGCAAAACCAGCACTTTTCGAGCTTTAATCGCCGTTTTAACGCGTAAAACAGCATAAAACGACGAATTTTTTATTATTCGTTTTTATTAATATTGCGCACGTCTATTTGAACGATTTCCAACGATCTAAAATACTTGAAAATCTTGACACAGCAAAACAGCACGTTTACGAGCTTTAATCAGCGTTTTAACGCGTAAAACAGCATAAAACGACGGGTACATTATTCGTTTTATTAATGTTGCGTCTATTTGAGCGATTTCAGCGATCTAAAATGATTGAAAATGCTTGTTACCTTAAAACAGCACATTTTGAGCTTTAATCTGCGTTTTAACGCGTAAAACGGCATAAAACGACGAATTTTTATTGACCGTTTTTATTAATATTGCTTCTATTTGAACGATTTAGCGATCTAAAATGCTTGATACTTATTTAGCAAAACAGCAGTTCGAGGCTTTTAATCTGCGTTTTAACGCGTAAAACAGCTATAAAACGACGAAATTTTATTATTCGTTTTTATTATTATTGCACGTCTATTTGAACGATTTCAACGATCTAAAATGCTTGAAAATGCTTATTTCAGCAAAACGGCACGTTTTGAGCTTTATTCTGCGTTTAACGCGTAAAACGCATAAAAACGGCAAATTTTACATTATTCGTTTTTTATTTTTTATTGCGTCTATAATCGTTCAAATGGAAACCAATATTAATAAAACGAATAATGTCGTTTTAATGCTATTTTGCCGTTAAACGCCACAGATTACACTCAAAACGTGCTGTTACTTTAAAATAACGATACCAGCATTTAAACTCGTTGGAAATTCCAAGCCAAACACCAATATTAACAAAAACGAATAATAAAGTGAATAAGACACCTTTGTTTACGTTAAAAGCCACAGAATCACTCAAAACGTGCTGTTTTTGCTAAACGCCCGTTCAACGCATTTTGCGTTGAAAATAGACACTGTGCCAGCAAAACGAATGCGTCATTTTTATGCTGTTTTATACTAAAACGCAGGAGCCACTCCAGGCTTTTGGCAAAATAGCATTTTCAGCATTTTAGATCATTAATCGTTAAACAATAATAAAACGAAGATAATAAAATTGCGATGGACGCATGCTGTTTACGCGTTAAAACGCAGTGCTTTCAGGCATTTCTTTGCGCTCAGCATTTTAGATGGAATCGTTCAAACGGTATTAGGCGAATAAAGGGTAGATGCGTTTTATCAGTGCGGCGGGCAAGCGGAAACGTGCTGGTGTAAAATAACGTTTTCAGCATTTAGATGCGTTGAGCGTTGTCGTATTATTAAAACGGGTAATAAAAATTCGTCGTTTTATGCTGTTTGCGTTGAAACTGAATTAAAGCAGGCGATAACGTTTTAAAATAGCGCATTTTCAGCGCGTCGTTGGTCGTTCCAAACGTATTGGCAAAACGAATAAAATCGTCGTTTATGCTTTGTTTACGCGTTAAAACGCAGATTAAAGCCAGGCGGTAACATTTTAAAATAAGCATTTTCAGCATTTTCGTCGTTGAAATCGTTCCGAATAGACGCAATGGCAAAACGGTGAAACAGGTAAAGATTTTATGCTTGTTTTTACGCGTTGCAAAATTTACGTTATCCAAAACGTTTAGCAAAACCAAGCGTTTTCAGCGTGCCAGGCCGTTGAAATACGTTAAACGTATTAAGAAGCGGGCAATAAAATTTGTTGTTTTAACGTTTTACGCGTTAAAACGCGTTCGCTTTCAAACGTGTTTAAAATAGCGTTTTCAGCGTCGTTGAGAATCGTTAAAATAAACGCAATGGTAAAACGAATGGCCATTTCGTCGTTTTCGCCGCGGTGCGCTTCAGGCGTCTTGTTTGCCAAATGGCGTTTTCAACATTTTTGTCGTTAATCGTTAGTAATTTTAATGACAAAACCAGTAAAAATTCGTCGTTTTTGTGCTTTTGTTTTGCGGCGTTAAAATTTACGGGTCGCTTCAAAACGTTAACGTTTAAAACGTTTTCCAGCGTACCGTCGTGAATGGTTAAATAGCGGATAAAAATTCGTCGTTTTAACGTTTGCCGTTGAAACGCGGATGCGCTTCAAGCGTTAACATTTTGCTGAAATAACGTTTTCAGCATTTTAAGATGAATCGTTCGAAATGAACGCAACGTGGTAAAGCGAATAATAAAAATTTCTGTTTTATGCCGTTTGCGCTGGCGGTCGCGCAGGCATTCGGTTTTAACGTTTTCGGCATTTTAGATAGTCGTTGATGAACGGCTGACAAAAGGCGAATAAAAATTAGGCGCATAACGTTTTGCGCGTTAGGCGACACGGATTAAGCGGCGTGCTGTTTGCCCAAAATGGCGTCAGCGTGCCGGATCGTTAATTGTTCAAATGAACGGTAATAAAGGCATTGTAAATAAGGGCTGGGTAAATTTTGATAACATTTTTGCGTTAAAACTGATTAAAACAAAGGCGTGCTGTTTGACAAAATAAAAAGCGTTTTCAGCGTCGTTGAAATCGTTCAAACAATGGCCGAAACGAATGTCAAAAAATTCGTCGTTTTTTATATTTTACGGTAAAACGCGGATAAAATCAGGCGATGGCGTTTTGCTTTAAAATAGCGTTTTCAGCGTTTGTCGTTCGGAAATGAGCAATGTTGACAAAACGAATGATAAATTCGTCGTTTTAACGCGTTAGGCGGGTCTCAAAGGCGTTGTTTTGCTAAAATAGCGATTTTCGGCGTTGGGAATCGTTCAAAATAAACAATGTTAATAAAGGCGAGATATTAAAGTTAGATGGACGCATAACGTTTTGCTGGTTAAAACGGGTCGCTCAAAACGTTTGCTAAAATAGCGTTTTCAGCATTTTAAAATGGTTAATCGCGTTCAATCAAGCAATATTAAAACGAATAAAAATTCGTCGTTTTTGTACTGTTGCCGTTGACACCTGCTGCTCAAAAACGTCGCTGTTTAACTAAAATAACGTTTTCAACATTTAATCATTCAAATAAGCAATATCAAAAAGCGAATAATAAAATTCGATGATTTTCTGTTTTACTGGGTAAAACGCAGATTAAGCTTTCAAACATTCAACATTTTGCGTAAAATTTTGTTGTCGTTGGCGTTCAAAATAAACAATATTAGCAAAACGAATAATAAATTCGTCATTTATCTTGCTGCGTTAAACCGCAATTACTTTTAAAACATTATTTTAAACAAACACCAGCATTTTCGTCGTTCAGAATGAACACAGTAATAAAAACGATAGCGAAATTTCGTCTACACAACTGTTTTGCGCGTTGAAACACGGTGCTAAAACATTCTTTGTTAAATAAGCATTGCATGGCAAAATTTAGTGGTTTTGGTAACGTTTGCGCTGGTGCTTCAAGCATTAACATTTTAAAATAACGCATTTCGCGTACCGTCGTGAAAATAAACTGGCTATTAATAAAAACGAGTAATAAATTTCGTCGTTTTCTCTTTGTTTTACGCGGGTAAAACGCAGTGCGCTCCGAAACGTCGCTGTTTGCAAAATGCGCATTTTCAGCGTACCGTCGTTGTCGTTAAAATAACAGCGGCCAGCCGAGCGGATAATAAAAGTTCGTCATTTTGCTTCTTGTTTGCCGTTAAAACGCAGTGCTTTCAAAAACTGCTGTTCGCAAAATAGCGCATAACATTTTCCGTCGTTAATCATTCAATAGGCAACCAACCAAAAACGAATAATATTTCGTCGTTTACGCTTGTTTTGCGCGTTAAAAACGCTGGGTAAAAGCATTCATTTTGCCCCAAAATAGCATTTTCCAGGTACCAGATACGTTGAAAATCGTTCGAAACAAACACGGTAATGGCAAAACGGTATCGTCGTTTACTTTGTTTGCGTTGACACGGGAATAAGCCAAAGGCGTGCTGTTTGCAAAAATAACATTTTCTGGCGACGTTGTAAAATAAGCTGTAAAAACAGTAATAAAATTTAGATGGACTCAACTTTGTTTTACGCGTTGAAGCGCCGTGCACTCAGCGTGCTGTTTGCTGGGGCAAAACATTTTTGAATCGTTTAATCGTCAAACCGGCGCGTATTATAAAGCGAATAATAAAAATTCGTCGTTACGCATGCTTTGTTTTACGCGTTAAAACACCGAATTGCTTTCCGAAGCGTGCTGTTTTCAAAATAGCGTTTCGGCATTTTTAAATGGTTAATCGTTAAAATGAAGCCAGCGCCAGTAATAAAAGCGAGTAATAAATTAGTGCGTTTTTCATACTGTTTTGCGCGTAGGCATTTCGAATTAAGCTCAAGCGGGCTGTTCTTAAAATAGCGTTTTTTCAGCATTTTATCGTGAAATCGTTAGCAGCAATAAAAACGAATGACAAAAATTCGTCGTTTTGTAGCGCACGCACGTTAAAACGCGAATTAGCTTTCAAGCATGCTGTTTAAATGGCGTGCCTGGCATTTAAATGCGTTGTCGTTCAAACGTAATGTAAAAAGGCGAATAGCCAAAAAATTTCGTCGGAACACTCTTTGTTTTACGCGTTAAAAACGGGTCGCTCGGTGCTGTTTTGGCACAAAATACCAGCATTTTGCGTCGTTGGCGTCGTTGAAATAAACAATGACAATAAAGCGGTATCAAACGTCGTTTTTGTGTTTTGCCGCGTTTAAAGGCGCGGGTAAGCGTAACCGCCTGTTTAACGTTGAAATCGTTCAGGCCAGGTACAATATTGACAAAGGCGAAAGGCTGGTGTTTACATAGCGTTTCTGCCAAACGCTGATTACGCTCCGAAGCGATATGCAAAATAACGTTTTCCAGCATTTTAGATGGTTGAAATCGTTGATAACAGCAAAATGAATAATAAAGAGCACAAATTTATGCTGTTTTTGCGCGTTAAAGCGCGGATTAACTCCAGAAACATGTTGACTGAGCGCAGCGTACGAATCGTTGAAATCGTTTGAAGCAGAAGCGTAGTAATAAAAGGCGAATAATAAAAAAAAATTCGTCATTTTATGCTTTGTTTTGCAATTACGCTCACCGGCGCTGTTTTTGCCGTAAGCGCATTTTGCTGCGTCGTTGAAATAGATTCAAAATGGCGTAACAAAGAGCGAATAATAAAAATTCGTCGTTTTTTACTGTTTTTACGTTAAAAACACAGTGCTCAAAAACGTACTGTTGCCAAGCCAGCATTTTCCAGCATTCGTTGAGTATCGTTCAAAATGAACGTAATAAAAAGGCAATAATAAAAATTTAAGGTGGACACCTTCTTTGTTTTACGCGTTAAACTGGTCGCTTTAAAACGTGCTGTTTTAAAATGGCACACCGAAAGCATTTTAGATGTTGAAATCGTTGAAATAAACGTATTAATAAAAACGAACCAAAAATTTCGTCGTTTTTATGCTGTTTTACGCGGGTAAAACGCGGGTACTTTCAAAATGACAACGTTTTTGCTAAAATAACGTTTTCAGCATTTTAGATAAGGTAATCAGATTCAAACAGGCTGGCAAACTCAAAAGGCGAATAATGAGAACAAATGGGCGCATATTTGTTTACGTTGACGCGATAAACTTCAAAGGCGATAACGTTTTTGCCAAACCAAGCGTTTTCAGCATTTTGATCGTTGTCGTTCAAATAGAAACGTATTGGCGCAAAGGCGGTAATAAAGGGCCAGGTCATTTTTTACATCTTTTACGTTGAAATTGCCAGTGCTTTCAAACGTTGTTTAACAAAATAGCATTTTCAGCATTGCCGTCGTTGAAATCGTTAGTAAACGACGATGGCAAAACGGTAATAAAATTAGATGCGTTTGCTTGTTTACGCGTTTAAAGGCGCGGGTGCGCTTTCAAAACGCTGTTTAAAATGGCGGTACAAAAGCATTTTCCGTCGCGAAATCGTTCAGTAAACGGCATTAAAACGGTAAAAAATTCGTCGTTTATGCTGTTTGCGCGGACGGTTGCGCTCGAAACGTTAACATTTTGTAAAATAACGCCAGCATTTTAGATGGTTGTCGTTCGGAAATAAACGGCTGTTAACAAAACGGTCAGTAAAGTTAGTCGTTTAATAACGTTTTACGCGTTAGTACACTGGAGTTAAAGGCGTTGCCATTTTCTTTGGAATGGCGTTTTTCGGCATTTTAGATCGTTGTCGTCCGCGGTATTGGCAAAGGAAGGCGAATGATAAAATTCGTCGTTTGCAGCTAACGTTTACGCGTTAAAGCACGTTAAGCTCAGGCGTGCTGATGGCGATTTTCGGCATTTGGTAATTTAGTAAACGGTATTAACGGTAATAAAATTTAGTGGGCGCAAATAACGTTTGCGCGTTGTCTTTGTTTGCCAAAATAACGTTTTCAGCATTTTAATTCGTTGAAATGAATTCGAAATCGTAACGTATTAAAGGCAGATATTAAAAATTGCGTCGTTTTATAACGCGTTAGGCACGGATGCGCTCGAAGGCGTTGCGTTTTGCTGAAAATGGCGTTTTCTGGCATTTTGTCGTTGATCGTTCAGCAGACGCAGTAATAAGGCGAATAATAAAGAGCACAGATGCGTTTAACGTTTTGCGCGTTAAAGGCGTTAAACTCAGGCGTGCTGTTTTTCGCCAAAATAAGCGATTTTCAGCGTTTTTAGATCGTTGAAATCGTTCAGGCAAACGACAATAAAGGCGAATGATAAAAAATTCGTCGTTTTGCGCTCAACGTTTTACGTTCCGTACGCGAATTACGCTCAAAACGTTAACGTTTCGCAAAATAACGTTTTCAGCATTTTATCGTTGAAATCGTTCAAATGAACGCAATAAAGGCGAAGGTAAAAGAAATTTCAGGTCGTTTTTGTAACGTTTTGCGCGCGTTAAAGGCGCTGATTGAAAGCTCAAGAGCGTGCTTTGTTTTGCTTTAAAATAAGCATTTTCAGAAGCGTTTAGTCGTTGAAATCACGTTTCAAATGGGCGTATTAATAAAAAATGAATAATAAAAATTTCGTCGTTTGCGTAACGTTTTGCGCGTTAAAACGCAGATTAGAAGCTCAAAACGTGTTGTTTGGTAAAATAAGCATTTTCAAAACTTTTGGTCGTTGGGGAAATCGTTCCCGTAGACGCAGTATTATTAAAAGCAAATGGCCGTTCGATGCATTTTTTTTGCGTAGCATTTGCGCGTTAAAACGTTAAAGCTCAAAACGTGCTGTTTTGCTAAAATAAGCATTTTCAAGCATTTTAGATCGTTGAAATCGTTTCAAAATAGAAGCAATATTATTAAAAAACGAATAATAAAAATTTAGATGCGTTTTATGCTGTTTTACGCGTTAAAACGCAGATTAAAGCTCAAAATGTGCTGTTTTTGCTAAAAATAAGCATTTTCAAGCATTTAGATCGTTGAAATCGTTCAAATAGACGCAATAAAATGAAACGAATAATAAAATTTCGTCGTTTTTGTGCTGTTTTGCGCGTTAAAACGCGGAATAAAAACTCAAAACGTGCTGTTTTTGTAAAATAAGCATTTTCAAGCATTTTTTAGATCGTTGGAAATCGTTCCAAATGAAGCAATGGCTGTGAAAACGAATAATAAAAATTTAGGTCGTTTTTACATGCTGTTTTACGCGTTAAGAAACGCAGATTAAAGCTCAAAACGTTTCAAACAAGCATTTTCAAGCGACTTTAGATCGTTGAAATCATTCAAATGGGCGCAATAAAATAAAAGCCAATAATAAAAATTTCAAATGGGTTTTTTTATGCTGTTTTGCGCGTTAAACGCGAATTAAGCTCAAAAACGTGCTGTTTTTGCTAAAAGTAAAAACATTTTTCAAGCATTTTAGATCGTTGAAATCGTTCAAATAGAGCAATAATAATAAAAACGAATAATAAAAAATTCGTCGTTTTATGCTGTTTTACGCGTTAAAACGCAGATTAAAGCTCAAAAGCAGTGCTGTTTTGCTAAAATAAGCGCATTTTCAAGCATTTTAGATCGTTGAAATCGTTCAAATAGACGCAATATTAATAAAAACGAATAATAAAAATTTCGTCGTTTTTTTGCTGTTTTTTCGCGTTAAAACCGTTAAAACTCAAAACGTGCTGTTTTCAAAATAAGCATTTTCCGGGATTTTTTTTAAACGTTGAAATCGTTCAAATGAAGCAATATTAATGAAAAAAAGAAAAAATAAAAGTTCGTCTTTTTTTGCTGTTTTTTCGCGTTAAAACGCAGAAAAACTCAAAACGTGCTGTTTTGCTAAAATAAGCATTTTCCGGGATTTTAGATCGTTGGGAAAACGTTCAAATAGACGCAATTTTTAAAAAAGAATAATAAAAATTTTTGTCGTTTTTTTGCTGTTTTACGCGTTAAAACGCTGATTTAAAAACTCAAAAAGTGCCCCTTTTTTCTTTAAAAAAAAAGCATTTTTAAACATTTTAGATCGTTGGGGAAAAACCCCTTCAAATAGACGCAATATTAATAAAAAAAAATAATAAAAATTTCGTCGTTTTATGCTGTTTTTCGCGGGGGAAAACGGGAATAAAGCTCAAAAAAATTTCTGTTTTGCTAAAATAAGCATTTTCAAGCATTTTAAAATCGTTGAAATCGTTTAAAAAAGAAGAATATTTAAAAAAAACGAATAATAAAAAAATTTGTCGTTTTTTATGCTGTTTTACGCGTTAAAACGCCGATTAAAAACTCAAAACGTGCTGTTTTTTCTGGGGGTAACATTTTCAAGCATTTTTTGATCGTTGGGGAAAACGTCCAAAAGACGCAATATTAATTAAAAAAAGAATAATAAAAAAATTTGTCGTTTTTATGCTTTTTTTTTACGCGTTAAAACCGATTAAAGCTCAAAAAGTGCCTTTTTTCTAAAATAAACATTTTAAGCATTTTTTGATCGTTGGGGAAAATTTTAAATGGAAAATATTAATAAAAAGAATAAAAAAAAATTCGTGTTTTGTCTGTTTTACGCGTTAAAACGTAGATTAAAACTCAAAACGGGGTGTTTTGCTTTTAAAAAAAAAGCATTTTTTAAGCATTTTTGATCCCTTGGGAAAACGTTCAAATAAAAAACAATAATTTAAAAAACGAATAATAAAAATTCGTCGTTTTTAATTTTTTTACGCCCTTAAAAAAGCAGATTAAAAAAACAAAAAATTCTGTTTTGCTTTTAAAAAAAGAAAATTTTTAAGCATTTTTGGTCTTTTAAATCGTTTTAAATAGACGCAATATTAATAAAAAAAAATAATAAAAATTTCGTCGTTTTTTATGCTGTTTTACGCGTTAAAACGCAGATTAAACTCAAACCGTGCTGTTTTTTCTAAAAAGCATTTTCCAAAACATTTTTTGATCGTTGAAATCGTTCCCAAAAAGAAACTATTTAAAAACGAAAAAAATAAAAAAATTTGTCGGTTTTTTTTGTTTTTTTACGCGTTAAAAAAAAGCAGATTAAAACTCAAAACGTGCTGTTTTTCTAAAATAAAACATTTTCAAGCATTTTACAGCGTTGGGAAAACGTTCAAATAGACCCCAATAATTTAAAAAAAAGGAAAAATAAAAAAAATTTTGTCGGGTTTTTTTTCTGTTTTTCGCGTTAAAACGCTGATTAAAACAAAAGCTCAAAATGTGCTGTTTTGCTAAAATAAGCATTTTCAAGCATTTTAGATCGTTGAAATCGTTCAAATAGACGCAATAAAAATAAAAACGAATAATAAAAATTTCGTCGTTTTTATGCTGTTTTACGCGTTAAAACGCAGAATAAACTCAAAACGTGCTGTTTTGCTAAAATAAGCATTTTCAAGCATTTTAGATCGTTGAAATCGTTCAAATAGAAGCAATATTAATAAAAACGAATAATAAAAATCGTCGTTTTATGCTTTTTACGCGTTAAAACGCAGATTAAACTCAAAACGTGCTGTTTTGCTAAAATAAAGCATTTTCAAGCATTTTAGATCGTTTTAAATCGTTCAAATAGAAGCAATATTAATAAAACGAATAATAAAAATTCGTCGTTTTACGCTGTTTTACGCGTTAAAACGCAGATTAAACTCAAAACGTGCTGTTTTGCTAAAGTAAAGCATTTTCAAGCATTTAGATCTTGAAATCGTTCAGAATAGAAGCAATATTAATAAAAACGAATAATAAAAATTCGTCGTTTTTATGCTGTTTTACCGTTAAAACGCAGATTTAAGCTCAAAACGTGCTGTTTTGCTAAAATAAGCATTTTTCAAACATTTTAGATCGTTGAAATCGTTCCAATAAATCAATATTAATAAAAACGAATAATAAAAATTCGTCGTTTTTATGCTGTTTTACGCGTTAAAACGCCGATTAAAGCTCAAAACGTGCTGTTTTGCTGAATAAGCATTTTCAAGCATTTTAGATCGTTGAAATCGTCAAATTGACGCAATATTAATAAAAACGAATAATAAATTCGTCGTTTTTAAAGCTGTTTTACGCGTTAAAACGCAGATTAAAACTCAAAACTGCTGTTTTGCTAAAATACATTTTCAACATTTTAGATCGTTGAAATCGTTTTTAAAAGAAGCAATATTAATAAAAACGAATAATAAAAATTCGTCGTTTCATGCTGTTTACGCGTTAAAACGTAGATTAAAACTCAAAACGTGCTGTTTTGCTAAATAAGCATTTTCAAAGCATTTTTAATCGTTGAAATCGTTCAAATAGTAGCAATATTAATAAAACGAATAATAAAAAATTCGTCGTTTATTTCTGTTTTTTCGCGTTAAAACGCAGATTAAAGCTCAAAACTCTGTTTTGCTAAAAAGCCATTTTCAAGCATTTTAGATCGTTGAAATCGTTCAAATAGACGCAATATTAATAAAAACGAATAATAAAAATTTCGTCGTTTTTATGCTGTTTTACGCGTTAAAACGCAGATTAAAGCTCAAACCGTGCTGTTTTGCTAAAATAAGCATTTTCAAGCATTTTAGATCGTTGAAATCGTTCAAATAAAGCAATATTAATAAAAACGAATAATAAAAATTCGTCGTTTTTATGCTGTTTTACGCGTTAAAACGCAGATTAAAACTCAAAACGTGCTGTTTTGCTAAAATAAGCATTTTCAAGCATTTTACATCGTTGAAATCGTTCAAATAGACGCAATATTAATAAAAACGAAAAATAAAAATTTCGTCGTTTTTATGCTGTTTTACGCGTTAAAACGCTGATTAAAGCTCAAAACGTGCTGTTTTGCTAAAATAAGCATTTTCAAGCATTTTAGATCGTTGAAATCGTTCAAATAGACGCAATATTAATAAAAATGAATAATAAAAATTTCGTCGTTTTAGCTGTTTTACGCGTTAAACGCAGATTAAAACTCAAAACGTGTTGTTTTGGTAAAATAACATTTTCAAAGCATTTTAGATCTTGAAATCGTTCAAATAGACAAAAAAAAATATAAAAA
>NW_027047462.1:0-14729 GCF_025399875.1 Dalotia coriaria
TTTTTTTTAAGCCCCGTTAAAAAAAAAAGCTTTAAAAAAAGGGTTTTTTTAAAAAAATTTGGTTTTAGTGTTAGGTTAAAAGGAAAAAAAAAGGGTTTTTAAAAATTTTTTTTAAATTTAAAAAACCTTTTTTTTAAGTTTTTTTTTAAAAAAAGTTTTTAAATTTTTTATTTAAAAAAAAAAAAAAAAACGTTTTTAAAAAAAAAGCTTTCAAAATTTTTTGGTTAAAACCCCCAAAAACAAATTTTTAATTTGGTTTTAAAAAAATTTTTTAAAAAAATTTTTCGGGAAAAGGTTTTTTTAAAAACCGTTAAAAAAAAATTTTTTTTCTTTTTTTAAAAAACCCCAAAAAAAAAATTTGAAATTTTAAACCTTTTAAAGGTTAAAAAATTTTTTTTTTTTGGGTAAAAAAAATTTTTCCCCCCCAAATTTAAAAAAAAGGGTTAAAAATCGTTTTTAAAAAGAAATTAAAACGAAAAAGGGAAATTTTTTTAAATAAAAAATTTTTTTAAAAAAAATTTTTAAAAAAATTTTAAATAAAAAAAAAAATTTAAAAAAAATAAAAAAAATTTTTTTTTTTTTAAAAAAAAAGTTTAAAAACTTTTTTTTTTAAAAAAAAAATTTTAAAGTTAATGTTTTAAAAAAATTTAAAAAAATTTTTAAAAATTTTTACGACGCTTAAAAACCCTAAAAAAAGTTTTTTTAAAAAAAGCTTTTAAAAAATTTTTAACAAATGTTTAAAAGACTTTTAAAAAGAATTAAAAAATTTGTTTTTTTTTTTAAAACGCGAATTAAAAAAAAATGTGTTTTTAAAATAGCTTTTAAAAACATTTTTGCTTAAAATTTTTTAAAAAAGCAAAATTTTTAAAAAAAACGTTAAAAATTTTGTTTTATGGCCTTAAAAAAAGAATTTTTAAAACGTGTTTTTTTTAAAAAAAGCTTTTAAGCTTTTAAAAAATTAAAGTTTAAAAAGGCTTTTTTAAAAAGTTTAAAAAATTTTTTGGTTTTACTTTTTTTAAAAAAAGCAAAATAAAATAAAACGTGTTTTTTTGCTTTTTAAAAAAGCAATTTTTAAGCTTTTAGATCGTTGAAATCGTTCAAAGACGCAATAAAATAAAAAACGAATAATAAAAATTTCGTCGTTTTATGCTGTTTTACGCGTAAAACCAGAATATGCTTTCAAAACGTGCTGTTTTTGCAAAATAAGCATTTTCAAGCATTTAGATAGTTGAAATCGTTCATGAAACGTATTAATAAAAACGAATAATATAAAATTCGTCTTTTATCTTTTTTACGCCCTTAAAACGCAGATTAAGCTCAAAACGTCTTTTTTCTTAAAATAAGCATTTTCAAAAAGATCGTTGAAATCGTTCAAATAGACGCAATATTAAAAAAACGAATTTAAAAAAAATTTCGTCGTTTTTTAAAGCTGTTTTACGCGTTAAAACGCAGAAAAAAACTTTAAAACGTCTGTTTTTAAAATAAGCATTTTCAAGCTTTTAGATCGTTGAAATCGTTCAAATAGAAGCAAAATTAATAAAAACGAATAAAAAATTTTGTTTTTATGCTGTTTAGCGTTAGCGCATTAAAACTCAAATCGTGCTGTTTTTGCTAAAAAGCTTTGAAGCTTTTAAATATTGAATTGTTCAAATAGAAATATTAATAAAAACGAATAATAAAAATTTGTCGTTTTTATGCTGTTTTTCGTTAAAACGCAGATTAAAGCTCAAAACGTGCTGTTTTGCTAAAATAAGCATTTCAATTTTAGGTCGTTGAAATCGTTCAAATAGACGCAATAAAATAAAAAACGAATAATAAAAATTTCGTCGTTTTATGCTGTTTTCGCGTTAAAACGCGATTTAAACCAAAACTTGTTTTGCTTAACATTTTCAGCATTTAGATCGTTTAAATCGTTCAAATAGAAAAAATAAAAAAAGAATAAAAAATTCGTCGTTTTTATGCTGTTTTCCGTTAAAACGCGATTAAAACCCAAAAAGGGTGTTTTTTCAAAATAAGCATTTTCAAGCCAAAATCGTTGAAATCGTTCAAATAAAACAATATTTAAAAAAAGAATAATAAAAACCCTTTTTATGCTGTTTTTTCGCGTTAAAACGCAGATTAAACTCAAAACGGCTGTTTTTCTAAAATAAGATTTTCAAGCAAGATCGTTGAAATCGTTCAAATAGGCTATTTAAAAAGAAAATAAAAACTGTTTTTTGCTGTTTTTGCGTTAAAAGGAAAAAAAACGTTCTTTTTGCTAAAAAAGCTTTTTAAAAACATTTTGATCTTAAATCGTTCAAAAAGGCAAAAATAAAAAAAGAAAAAAAAAATTCGTCGTTTTTGCTGTTTTGCGTTCAAATTCCCGTGCTGTTTTTCTAAAAAAACATTTTCAAACATTTTAGATCGTTGAAATCGTTCAAATAAGGCGCAATAATGGCAAAACGAATAATAAAAATGTCGTCGTTTTATGCTGTTTTTACGCGTTAAAACGCAGATTAAAAACTCAAAAACGTGCTGTTTTGCACAAAATAAGCATTTCAAGCATTTTAGATCGTTGAAATCGTTCAAATAGAACCAATATTAATAAAAACGAATAATAAAAAAATTCGTCGTTTTATGCTGTTTTACGCGTTAAAAACGCAGATTAAAAGCTCAAAAACGTGCTGTTTTTGCTTCACGATAAGCATTTTCAAGCGTACAGATCGTTGAAATCGTTCCAAATAGACGCAATATTAATAAAAAGCAAAATAATAAAAATTTCGTCGTTTTTTATGCTGTTTTACGCGTCAAAGCAGCGATTAAACTCAAGCGTGCTGTTTTGCTTTAAAATAAAATTTTTCAGCATTTTAGATCGCTGAAATCGTTCAAATAGGCGCAATATTAATAAAAACGATAAATAAAAATTCGTCGTTTTTTAGCCGCTGACACGCGTTAAAACGCTGATTAAAACTCAAAACGTGCTGTTTTGCTAAATAAAAGCATTTTCAAAAGCATTTTAGATCGTTTAGAAATCGTTCAAATAGACGCAATATTAATAAAGCGAATAATAAAAAATTTAGTAGTTTTTTTTTATGCTGTTTTACGCGTTAAAACGCAGATTAAAGCTCAAAACGTATATTTTAGCACAAAATACGCAGCATTTTCCGGCGTTTTTAGATCGTTGAAATCGTTCAAATAGAAGCAATATTAATAAAAACGAATAATAAAATTTCGTCGTTTTATGCTGTTTTGCGTTAAAACGCAGATTAAAGCTCAAAAACGTGCTGTTTTGCTAAAATAAGTATTTTCAAGCATTTTTAGATCGTTGAAATCGTTTTAAATAGAAGCAATATTAATAAAAACGAATAATAAAATTTCGTCGTTTTAATGCTTTTACGCGTTAAACGCAGAATAAAGCTCAAAACGTGCTGTTTTGCTAAAATAAGCGATTTTCAGCATTTAAGATCGTTGAAATCGTTCAGAAATAGAAGCAATTATTAATAAAACGAATAAACAAAAAATTCGTCGTTTTTATGTAATTTTACGCGATTAAAACGCAGATTAAAGCTCAAAACGTTAACTGTTTTGCTAAAATAAGCATTTTTAAGCATTTTGATCGTTGAAATCGTTCAAATAGACGCAATAAAAATAAAACGAATAATAAAATTTCACGTCGTTTTTTGTAACGTTTTACGCGTTAAAACGCAGAATAGCTCAAAACGTGCTGTTTTTGCTGGAAATAAGCATTTCAAGCATTTTAGATCGTTGAAATCGTTCAAATAGACGCGTAATAAAGCAGCGAATGTAAAATTTAGGCGTTTTTTATGCTGTTTTACGCGTTAAAACGCTGATTAAAGCTCAAAACGTGCTGTTTTGCTAAAATAAGCATTTTTCAAAGCGTACCGTCGTTGAAATCGATTTCAAATAGACGCAATATTAATAAAAACGATAAATAAAATTCGTCGTTTTATGCTGTTTTACGCGTTAAAACGCTGATTAAAAGCTCAAAACGTGCTGTTTTGCTAAAATAAAAGCATTTTCAAAGCATTTTAAATCGTTGAAATCGTTCAAATAGGCGCAATATTGTAAAAACGAATAATAAAAATTCGTCGTTTTATGCTGTTTTACGCGTTAAAACGCAGTTAAAACTCAAAACGTGCTGTTTTTGCTGAAATAAAGCATTTTAGATCGTTAATCGTTCAAATAGAAGCAATATTAATACAAAACGAATAATAAAAATTCGTCTTTTTGTAGCCTTTGCTGCCGTTAAAACGCAGATTAGCTCAAAACGTGCTGTTTTGCTAAAATAAGCATTTTCAAGCATTTTAGATCGTTGAAAGTGTTCAGCCAAACAATATTAATAAAAACGAATAATAAAAATTTCGTCCGGTTTTATGCTGTTTTACGCGTTAAAACGCAGATTAAAGCTCAAAACGTGCTGTTTTGCTAAAATAAAAGCATTTTCAAGCATTTTAGTCGTTGAAATCGTTCAAATAGACGCAATATTAATAAAAAACGAATCGCAAAATGTCGTCGTTTTATGCTGTTTTACGCGTTAAACGCAGATTAAAAGCTCAAAACGTGCTGTTTGCTAAAATAAGCATTTTCAAGCATTTTAAATCGTTTGAAATCGTTCAAATAGACGCAATATTAATAAAAACGGAATAATAAAAAATTACGTCGTTTTATGCTGTTTGCATTAGCCGCAGATTAAAGCTCAAAACGGTGCTGTTTTGCTAAAATATAAGCATTTTCAAAGCATTTTAGATCGTTGAAATCGTTCAAATAGAAGCAATATTCGCAAAAACGAATAATAATAAAAATTCGTCGTTTTTATGCTGTTTACGCGTTAAAACGCAGATTAAAGCTCAAAACGTGCTGTTTGCTAAATAAGCATTTTCAAACATTTTAGATCGTTGAAATCGTTCAAATAGACGCAATATTAATAAAAAGCAAATAATAAAAATTTCGTCGTTTTATGCTGTTTTGCGCGTTGAAGCGCGGTTAAAACTCAAAACGTGCTTGTTTTTAGCAAATAAGCATTTTCAAGCATTTTAGATCGCTGAAATCGTTCAAAATAGACGCAATATTAATAAAAACGATAAATAAAAGAGAATTCGTCGTTTTATGCTGTTTTACGCGTTAAACGCTGATTAAAGCTCAAAACGTGCTGTTTTGCTAAATAAGCATTTTCAAGCACATTTTAGATCGTTGAAATCGTTCAAATAGACGCAATATGGCAAAAGCGATAATAAAAATTCGTCGTTTTATGCTGTTTTTACGCGTTAAAACGCAGATTAAACTCAAAACATTAACTGTTTTTGCTAAATAGGCATTTTCAAGCATTTTAGATCGTTGAAATCGTTCAAATGAAGCAATATTAATAAAAAAAGCGAATAATAAAAAAATTCATCGTTTTTATGCTGTTTTACGCGTTAAACGCAGATTTAAAACTCAAAACGTGCTGTTTTGCTAAAATAAGCATTTTCAAAGCATTTTAGATCGTTGAAATCGTTCAAATAGACGCAATATTAATAAAAACGAATAATAAAAAATTCGTCGTTTTATGCTGTTTACGCGTTAAAACGCAAAATTAAAGCTCAAAACGTGCTGTTTTGCTAAATACAACATTTTCAAGCGTGCAGATCACGTCGAAATCGTTCAAATAGACGCAATAAAATAAAGCGAATAATAAAATTTCGTCGTTTTTATGCTGTTTTACGTTAAACACAGAATAAAGCTCAAAACGTGCTGTTTTGCTTTAAAATAAGCATTTTCAAGCATTTTAGATCGTTGAAATCATTCAAATAGACGCAATGATAATAAAAACGAATAATAAAGAATTTCGTCTGGGTTTTTTATGCTGTTTTACGCGTTAAAACGCAGATTAAAGCTCAAATCGTGCTGTTTTGCTAAAATAAGCATTTTTCAAGCATTTTTAGATCGTTGAAATCGTTCAAATAGACGCAATGACCAATAAAACAAACAATAAAAATTTCGTCGTTTTTATGCTGTTTTACGCGTTAAACGCTGATTAAAGCTCAAAACGTGCTGTTTTGCTGAAATAAGCATTTTCAAGCATTTTAGATCGTTGAAATCGTTCAAACGCAATATTAATAAAAACGAATAAGCGCAAAAATGTCGTCGTTTTTATGCTGTTTACGCGTTAAAACGCAGATTAAAGCTCAAAACGTGCTGTTTGCTAAAATAGCATTTTCAAGCATTTTGAATCGTTGAAATCGTTCAAATAGAACCAATATTAATAAAAACGAATAATAAAAATTCGTCGTTTTTTATGCTGTTTTACGCGTTAAAACGCAGATTAAAACTCAAAACGTGCTGTTTTGCTAAATAAGCATTTTCAAGCATTTTAGATCGTTGAAATCGTTTGCAAATAGACGCAATATTAATAAAAAGCAAATAATAAAAATTTCGTCGTTTTTATGCTGTTTTTGCGCGTCAAAACGCTGATTAAAAGCTCAAACGTGCTGTTTTGCTTTAAAATAAGCATTTTCAAGCATTTTAGATCGCTGAAATCGTTTAAAATAGACATAATATTAATAAAACGATAAATAAAATTCGTCGTTTTTATGCTGTTTACGCGTTAAAACGCAGATAAAGCTCAAAACTGCTGTTTTGCTAAAATAAGCATTTTCAGCATTTTAATCGTTTGAAATCGTTCAAATAAACAATATTAATAAAAACGAATAATAAAAAATTCGTCTTTTTATGCTGTTTACGTTAAAACGCAAAAGCTCAAAACGTGCTGTTTTTCTAAAATAAGCATTTTCAAGCATTTTAGATCGTTGAAATCATTCAAATAGACGCAATATTAATAAAAAGCGAATAATAAAAATTCGTCGTTTTTATGCTGTTTTACGCGTTAAACGCAGTTAAAAGCTCAAAAACGTGCTGTTTTGCTAAAATAGGCATTTTTCAAGCATTTTTAGATCGTCGAAATCGTTCAAATAGAAACTTAGTATTAATAAAAACGGAATAATAAAAAATTCGTCGTTTTATGCTGTTTGCGTTAGGCGCAGATTAAAGCTCAAAACGTGCTGTTTTGCTTTCGATAATACTTGTTTTGATCCCGTTGAAATCGTTCCAAATAGAAGCAATATTAATAAAAACGAATAATAAAAATTTCGTCCGGTTTTATGCTGTTTTACGCGTTAAAACGCAGATTAAAGCTCAAAACGTGCTGTTTTTGCGCGCAAATAAGCAATTTCAGCATTTTAGATCGTTGGAAATCGTTCAAATAGACGCAATAAAAATAAAAACGAATAATAAAAATATCGTCGTTTTATGCTGTTTACGCGTTAAACGCAGATAAAGCTCAAAACGTGCTGTTTTGCTAAAATAAAGCATTTTCAAGCATTTAGATCGTTGAAATCGTTCAAATAGAAGCAATATTAATAAAAACGAATGGCAAAAATTCATCATTTCTATGCTGTTTTACGCGTTAAAACGCAGATTAAAAGCTCAAAACGTGCTGGGCACGCAAAATAATAAGCATTTTCAAGCATTTTAGATCGTTGAAATCGTTCAAATAGGCGCAATAATAAAAACGAATAATAAAAAGGCTACGTCGTTTTTATGCTGTTTTTACGCGTTAAAACGCAGATTAAAGCTCAAAGAACGTGCTGTTTTGCTAAAATAAGCATTTTCAAGCGACAGATCGTTGAAATCGTTCAAATAGAAGCAATATTACTAAAAACGAATAATAAAACTGCGTCGTTTTTATGCTGTTTTACGCGTTAAAACGCAGATTAAAGCTCAAAACGTGCTGTTTTGCTAAAATAACAATTTCAAGCATTTTAGATCGTTGAAATCGTTCAAATAGACGCAATAAAATAAAAAACGAATAATAAAATTTCGTCGTTTTTTATGCTGTTTTACGCGTTAAAACGCAGAATAAAAGCTCAAAACGTGCTGTTTTGCTAAAATAAAAGCATTGCCAAGCATTTTAGATCTTTGAAATCGTTCAAATGAGAAGCAATATTAATAAAAACGAATAATATAAAATTCGTCATTTTTATGCTGTTTTACGCGTTAAAACGCAGATTAAAACTCAAACTACGTGCTGTTTTTGCTTTAAAATTAAGCATTTTTCAAGCATTTTAGATCGTTGAAATCGTTCAAATAGACGCATAATATTGTAAAAACGAATAATAAAAATTTCGTCGTTTTTATGCTGTTTTACGCAGGTAAACGCGTTAAACTAAAACGTGCTGTTTTGCTAAAAGAATAAGCATTTTCAAGCATTTTAGATCGTTGAAATCGTTGATAGAAGCAATAATATTAATAAAAACGAATGTAAAAATTCATTCGTATTTATGCTGTTTTACGCGTTAAAACGCAGATTAAAGCTCAAAACGTGCTGTTTTTGCTGGAAATAAGCATTTTCAAGCATTTAGATCGTTGAAATCGTTCAAATAGACGCAATAAAAATAAAAACGAATAATAAAAATTTCGTCGTTTTAGTAACGGTTTACGCGTTAAAACGCGGGAATAAAGCTCAAAACGTGCTGTTTTGCTAAATAAAGCATTTTCAAGCATTTTAGATCGTTGAAATCGTTCAAACCGGGCACGTAATAATAAAAACGCGATAATAAAAATTTCGTCGTTTTTATCGCTTTACGCGTTAAAACGCAAGATTAAAAGCTCAAATCGTGCTGTTTTTTTGCTAAAATAAGCATTTTGAAGCATTTTAAATCGTTGAATTCGTTCAAATAGAAGCAATATTAATAAAACGAATAATAAAAAATTTGTCGTTTTATGCTGTTTTACACGTTAAAACGCAGATTAAAGAAGCTCAAAACGTGCTGTTTTGCTAAAATAAGCATTTTCAAGCTTTTTAGGTCGTTGAAATCGTTCAAATAGACGCAATAAAAATAAAAACGAATAATAAAAATTTCGTCGTTTTGCTGTTTTACGCGTTAAAACGCAGAATAAAGCTCAAAACGTGCTGTTTTTGCTAAAATAAGCATTTTTCAAGCATTTTTAGATCGTTGAAATCGTTCAAATATAGACGCAATATTAATAGCGGATAATAAAAAATTAAATCGTTTTATGCTGTTTTACGCGTTAAAACGCGCAGATTAAAACTCAAAACGTGCTGTTTTGCTAAATAAGCATTTTCAACCATTTTAGATCGTTGAAATCGTTCAAATAGAAGCAATATTAAAAACGAATAATAAAAATTTCGTCGTTTTTATGCTGTTTTACGCGTTAAAACGCAGATTAAAAACTCAAAACGTGCTGTTTTTGCTAAAATAAGCGCATTTTCAAGCATTTTTAGATCGTTGAAATCGTTTAAATAGAAGCAATATTAATAAAAACGAATGGCAAAAATTCGTCATTTTACATGCTGTTTTACGCGCGTTAAAACGCAGATTAAAGCTCAAAACGATGCTGTTTTAGCACAAAATAAGCATTTTCAAGCATTTTTGAATCGTTGAA
The DNA here is from genome assembly GCF_025399875.1 of Dalotia coriaria. Lineage (NCBI taxonomy): Eukaryota > Metazoa > Arthropoda > Insecta > Coleoptera > Staphylinidae > Dalotia > Dalotia coriaria. Next base: position 9,442 of record NW_027047462.1, read on the forward strand.
ATCGTTCAAATATGGGCGCAATATTAATAAAAACGAATAATAAAAAATTTCGTCGTTTTTACTGTTTTACGCGTTAAAACGCAGATTAAAACTCAAAACGTGCTGTTTTGCTAAAGTAAGCATTTTCAAGCATTTTTATATCGTTGAAATCGTTCAAATAGACACGCAATATTTAATAAAACGAATAATAAAAATTTCGTCGTTTTATGCTGTTTTACGCGTTAAAACGCAGATTAAAGCTCAAAACGTGCTGTTTTGCTAAAATAAGCATTTTTGCCCTTTTGAACGTTGAAACGTTAAAAAAAAGCAAATTTAAAAAAAACGAATAAAAAATTCGTCGTTTTATGCTGTTTTACGCGGGGCGGATTAAAAGCTCAAAACGTGCTGTTTTTTCTAAAAAAAAAAAGCATTTTCAAGCATTTTTGATCGTTGAAATCGTTCAAATAGGGAAACTATTAATAAAAAAAAGAATAATAAAAAATTCGTCGTTTTTTTGCTGTTTTTCCCGTTAAAACGCAGATTAAAGCCAAAAAGGGGCTGTTTTGCCCAAAAAAATTTTTTCCCTTTTTGATCCCCTTGGGAAAACGTTCAAATAGAAGCAAATTTTAAAAAAAACGAATAATAAGCAATTTCAAGCATTTTTTGATCGTTTAAATCCCTTCAAAAGACGCAAAAAAAAAAACAAAAAAAAATTTCGTCGTTTTTTTTGCTGTTTTTCGCGTTAAAACGCGGGGAAAAAAGCTCAAAACGGTGTTTTGCTAAAAAAAGCATTTTCGCATTTTAGATCGTTGAAATCGTTCAAATAGAAAAAATATTTAAAAACGAATATAAAAATTTTTTTTTTATGCTGTTTTTCGCGTTAAAAAAGCAGATTAAAACTCAAAACGTGCTGTTTTGCTTAAAAAAAGCATTTTTTAAAACATTTTTTGATCGTTGAAATCGTTCCCGGGAGAAAGCAATATTAATGTTAAAAAAAAATTTGTCGTTTTTTTTTGCTGTTTACGCGTTAAAAGCAGTTAAAACCAAAAAAGGGGCTGTTTTGCTAAAATAAGCATTTTCAAGCATTTTTGATCGTTGAAATCGTTCAAATAAAAAGCAATATTAATAAAAAAAGAATAATAAAAAAATTTGTCGTTTTATGCTGTTTTACCCCGTTAAAACGCAATTTCCCTTGCTGTTTTGCAAAATGCATTTTTTAAGCATTTTGATTGTTTAAATCGTTTTAAAAGACGCAATAAAAAAAAAAAACGGGAATAAAAATTTCGTCGTTTTTTTGCTGTTTTACCCCGTTAAAACGCGGAAAAAGCTCAAAACGGGTGTTTTTGCTAAAATAAGCATTTTTCAAGCATTTTAGATCGTTGAAATCGTTCAAATAGAAGAATATTAATAAAAAAAATAAAAAATTTTTCGTTTTATCTTTGGGTTTTTCATTAAAACCAGATTAAAACCCCAAAACGTGCCGTTTTGCTTAAAGCATTTTCGGGTTTTTTTGGTCGTTGAAATCGTTCAAATAGACGCAATAAAAATAAAAACGAATAATAAAAAATTTTCGTTTTTATGCTGTTTTACGCGTTAAAAAGCAGAATAAAACCCCAAACTGCTGTTTGCTAAAATAAGCATTTTCAAATTTTTTGATCGTTTTTAAAACGTTCGGACGCAATAATTTAAAAAAAAAGAATAATAAAAAATTTGTCGTTTTTTTGCTGTTTTACGCGTTAAAACGCAGATTAAAACTCAAAAAAGTCTGTTTTGCTAAAAAAAAAATTTTCCAACCCTTTTAGATCGTTTGGGAAAACGTTCAAATAAAAAGCAATATTAAAAAAACGAATAATAAAAAATTTTGTCGTTTTTATGCTGTTTTACGCGTTAAAAAGCAGATTCCCCAAAACGGGGTTTTTTCTTTAAAAAAAGCATTTTCAAAAAGATCGTTTAAATCGTTTTAAATAGAAACAATAAATAAAAAAAGAATAAAAAAAATTCGTCATTTTTGCTGTTTTTCGCGTTAAAACGGGATTAAAGCTCAAAAAGTGCTGTTTTGCTTTTAAAAAAAGCATTTTCGCCCTTTTAGACCCTTGAAATCGTTCAAATAGACGAAAAAAATAAAACGAATAATAAAAAATTTTGTCGTTTTATGCTGTTTTCGCGTTAAAAAAGCAGGGGAAAAAAGCTCAAAAAATTGCTGTTTTGCTAAAATAAGCATTTTCCAAAAACCCTTTTAGATCCCCTTGAAATCGGGTTTAAAAGACGTAATAATTTAAAAAAACGAAAATAAAAAAATTTGTCGTTTTATGCTGTTTTTCGCGTTTAAAAAGCAGAAAAGCTCAAAAAGTGCTTTTGCAAAAAAAAATTTTTCAACCATTTTAGATCGTTGGGAAAACGTTTAAAAAAAGAAGCAATATTAAAAAAAAAGAAAAAAAAATTTCGTCGTTTTTTTGCTGTTTTACGGGAAAAACGCGATTAAACCCCAAACGTGCTGTTTTGCTAAAATAAGCTTTCCCAAACATTTTTTGATCGTTGAAAACGTTTTTTAAAAGAAGCAAATTTAAAAAAAACGAATAATAAAAATTTTTTCCCTTTTATGCTGTTTTACGCGTTAAAAAGCAGAATTTAAAAAACAAAAAGTTTCCCGTTTTGCCAAAAAAAAGCATTTTCAAGCATTTTAGATCGTTGAATCGTTTTTAAATAGAAGGGAATATTAATAAAAACGAAAAATAAAAAATTTTTGTCGTTTTATGCTGTTTTACCCCGTTAAAACGCAGGAAAAAAAAGCTCAAAACGGGGTTTTTTCTAAAATAAGCATTTTCAAGCTTTAGATCGTTTAAATCGTTCAAATAGAAGCAATATTAATTTAAAAAAAGGAAAAATAAAAAAATTTGTCGTTTTATGCCCGTTTTCGCGTTAAAAAGCAGATTAAAACCCTTTCTGTTTTGCTTTTTAAAAAAAGACAAACATTTTAGATCGTTTAAATCGTTCAAAAGACGCAATATTAAAAAAAAAAAGGGAAAAATTAAAAAAACGTCGTTTTTGTGAAAAGCGTTAAAAAGCCGATTAAACTCAAAACGTGCTGTTTTGCTAAAAAAGGGATTTTCAAGCATTTTTTGATCGTTGGGAAAACGTTCAAATAGAAGCAATAAAAAAAAAAAAATAAAAAATTTTGCCCTTTTTTTGCTGTTTTTCGCGTTAAAACCCCCGATTAAAGCCCAAACGTGCTGTTTTTTCTTTTAAAAAAAGCATTTTCAAGCATTTTTGATCGTTGAAAAAACCCTTCAAATAGAAGCAATATTAATAAAAAAAAATAATAAAAAATTTTGTCGTTTTATGCTGTTTTTTCGCGTTAAAACCCGATTAAAACTCAAAACGTGTTTTTTGCTTTAAAAAAAAGATTTTTTAAACATTTTAACCCTTGAAATCCCTTCAAAAGACGCAAAAATTAATAAAAAAAAAATAATAAAAAATTTTGTCGTTTTTTTTGCTGTTTTTTTCGCGTTTTAAAAACCCCATTAAAGCTCAAAACGTGCTGTTTTTCTTAAAAAATTTTCCAACATTTTAGTCGTTGGGAAAACGTTCAAATAGAAGCAATATTTAAAAAAAAACAAAAAAAAAAATTTTGTCGTTTTTTTGCTGTTTTACGCGTTAAAACGCAGATTAAAATAAAACGGCTGTTTTGCTAAAATAAGGGATTTTCGCCCTTTTTTGATCGTTTTAAATCGTTCCCCCTAGAAGGGAATATTAATTAAAAAAACGAAAAAAAAACCCCTCGTTTTTAAGCTGTTTTACGCGTTAAAACGCAGATTCCCCAAAACGTGCTGTTTTGCTGAAAAAAAGCATTTTTTTAACATTTTAGATCGTTGAAATCGTTCAAATAGACGCAAAAATAAAAAAAGAATAATAAAAAAAACGTCGTTTTATGTTTTTTTACGCGTTAAAACGCAGAAAAAAAGCTCAAAACGTGCTGTTTTTTGCTAAAATAAAAACATTTTCAAGCATTTTAGATCGTTGGAAATCGTTCAAATAGACGCAATAAAATAAAAAAGAATAATAAAAAATTTTTGTCGTTTTTATGCTGTTTTACGCGTTAAAAAAGCAGAATTTAAAACTCAAAACGTGCTGTTTTGCTTTTAAAAAAAAAGCATTTTTCCGCATTTTAGATCGTTAAACGTTCAAATAGAAGCAATATTAATAAAAAAAAAATAATAAAAATTTCGTCGTTTTTTTCTGTTTTTACGCGTTAAAAAGCAGGGGGGGAAACTCAAAACGGGTGTTTTGCTTTTAAAAAAAGCATTTTCAAGCATTTTAGATCGTTGAAACCCTTCAAATAGAAGCAATATTAATAAAAAAAAATAATAAAAATTTTGTCGTTTTTTAAAGCTGTTTTCGCGTTAAAACGCGGGTTTAAAAAACAAAAAAGGGGTTTTGCTTTTAAAAAAAAGATTTTTAAAACATTTTTGACGTTGAAATCGTTCAAATAGACGGAATATTAATAAAAACCCCTAAAAAAATTTCGTCGTTTTTTTGCCGTTTACGCGTTAAAACGCGATTAAAACTCAAAAAAATTCTGTTTTGCTAAAATAAGCATTTTCCCAAACATTTTAGACGTTGAAATCGTTCAAATAGACGGAATATTAATAAAACGAATAATAAAAATTTGTCGTTTTATGCGTTTTACGCGTTCGCAGATTAAAAGCTTTTAAAACGTGCTGTTTTGCAAAAAAAGATTTTCAAGCATTTTAGATCGTTGAAATCGTTCAAAAGACGGGAATTTTAAAAAAAAACGAATAATAAAAATTTTGTCGTTTTATGCTGTTTTCGCGTTAAAACGCAGAATTTAAAAAACAAAACGTGCTGTTTTCTTTAAAATAAATTTTCAAGCATTTTAGATCGTTTAAATCGTTCAAAAACGCAATAAAAATAAAAAAAGAATAATAAAAAATTTTGTCGTTTTTATGCTGTTTTACGCGTTAAAAAAGCAGAAAAAAAAGCTCAAAACGTGCTGTTTTGCCAAAATAAGCATTTTTCAAGCATTTTTGATCGGTTTTCGTTTAAAAAGAAGCAATATTAATAAAAACGAATAATAAAAAAATTTTGTCGTTTTTTATGCTGTTTTCCCTTAAACGCAGAAAAACTCAAAAATTTCTGTTTTGCTAAAATAAAAACATTTTCAAGCATTTTTGATCGTTTAAATCGTTCCAAAAGAAGCAATATTAATAAAAACAAAAAATAAAAAATTTTGTCGTTTTTTTTTGCCGTTTTTTTCCCTTAAAACCCGATTAAAAACCAAAACGGCTTTT
>NW_027047463.1:0-14719 GCF_025399875.1 Dalotia coriaria
AAAACGCACGTTTTTTAGCTTTAATCTGCGTTTTTTAACCCTAAAACAGCATAAAACGACGAATTTTTTTTTTTTCGTTTTTTTATTAAAAGGCGTCTATTTTGAACGGGGTTTTAACGATCTAAAATGCTTGAAAAAGCTTATTTTTTGCAAAACAACGTTTGAGCTTTTTTTCTTCGTTTTTTAAAGCGTAAAAAAAGCATAAAACGACGAAATTTTTAAATTTTTCGTTTTTATTAATATTGCGTCTATTTGAACGATTTCAACGATCTAAAATGCTTGAAAATGCTTATTTTACAAAAAAAGCACGTTTTTTTAGCTTTTTAAACTGCTAATGCGTAAAACAGCATAAAAAAAACGGGTTTTTTTTTTTTCGTTTTTTTTATTTTTATTTTCTATTTAAACGATTTCAACGATCTAAAAAAGCTTGAAAAAAGCTTATTTTAGCAAAAACACGTTTTGAGCTTTTTAAACCCCCCCTTTTTTGGGAAACAGCATAAAAAAGACGAAATTTTTATTATTTGTTTTTATTAATATTGCCCTCTATATGAACGATTTCAACGTCCCAAAATGGGGAAAAAAGCTTATTTTAAAACAAAACAGCACGTTTTGAAGGGTTTTTAATTTTGGTTTTTGGGGTAAAACCATAAAACGACGGGTTTTTTTTTTTTCGTTTTTTTTTAATATTGCTTCTATTTGGGAAAATTTCAACGATCTAAAAAGCTTGGAAAAAAGCTTTTTTTTTAAACAAAACAGCACGTTTTTTAAAAGCTTTTTTTCTGCGTTTTTAACGCGTAAAAAAAGCAAAAAAACGACGGGAATTTTTTTTATTCGTTTTTTTATTAATATTTGCTTCTTTGGGGAAAGATTTCATCGATCAAAAAAAAATGCTTTTTGGAAAAATTTGGGGTTTTTTTTTTTAGGGGAAAAACAAAAAAACGTTTTTTTTTTTTAGGGAAGGCCTTTTATTTTTTGCGTTTTAACCCTAAAAAAGCAAAAACGACGAAAATTTTTTTTATTCGTTTTTTTTAATTTCGTTTATTTTGAACGATTTCAACGATCCCAAAATGCTTGAAAAAAAGCTTATTTTGAAAACAGCACGTTTTTAGCTTTTAATTTGCGTTTTTTAAAGCGTAAAAAAGCATAAAACGACGGAAAATTTTTTTTATTCGTTTTTTTTAATATTTTCGCTTTTTAACGATTTCCAAAGAACTAAAATGCTTGAAAATGCTTATTTTTTAATTTAAAACACACGTTTTTGAGCTTTTTAAATTTTCTTTTTAACGCGGGAAAACAACATAAAAAGGCCCCAAAAATTTTTTTTTTTCGTTTTTTTTTAATATTGCTTTTAAAACGATTTCCAAAGAATAAAATGCTTGAAAATGCTTATTTTAGCAAAAAAAGCACGTTTTGAGCTTTTAATCTGCGTTTTTTAAAGCGTAAAACAATAAAAAGACGAATTTTTTTTTATTCGTTTTTTTTTAATATTGCTTCTATTTAAAAAGATTTCAACGATCTAAAAAGCTTGAAAATGCTTATTTTTGCAAAAAAAGCACGTTTTTTTAGCTTTTAATCTGCGTTTTTTAAAGCGTAAAACAGCATAAAACGACGAAATTTTTTTTATTCGTTTTTTTTTAATATTGCTTTATTTGAACGATTTCAACGATCTAAAATGCTTTAATGTAATTCAGCAAAACGCACGTTTTGAGCTTTAATCTGCGTTTTAACGCGTAAACAGCATAAAAACCCTTTTTTATTTTTCGTTTTTTTTTAATATTGCTTCTATTTGAACGATTTAACGATCTAAAAACTGAAAATGCTTATTTTAGCAAAAAAAGCACGTTTTTTAGCTTTTCTGCGTTTTTTAAAGCGTAAAACGCATAAAACCGACGAATTTTTTTTTATTCGTTTTTATTAAAATTTTCCTATTTTAACGATTTCAACGATCTAAAATGCTTGAAAATCTTATTTTAAAAACACTTTTGAGCTTTAATCTGCGTTTTAACGCGTAAACACAAAAACGAATTTTTTTTTATTCGTTTTATTAATATTGCGAATTTTCGGACGTTAAAAGGGGGGGCACAACGTTTGAGCAATCTGCGTTTAACGCATAAAACAGCATAAAAAAGCGCATTTTTTTTTTTTTTTATTAATATTGGGTTTTTTAAACGGGTTTCACGATCTAAAAAGCGAAAAAGCAACAAAACAGCACGTTTTTAGCTTTTTTCATTTTAACGCTAAAACAGCATAAAAACGACGTTTTTTTATTCGTTTTATTAAAATTTGGGGCTTTTGAACGATTTCAGATCAAAATGCTGGAAAAAGCATTTGGGAAAACAACGTTTTTTGGAAAAACTGCGTTTTAAACGCCAAACCATAAAAAAGACGAATTTTTTTTTATTCGTTTTATTAATATTGCTTTTTTTAAAACGATTTCAACGATCTATAATTAGCGAAAATGCTTATTTTAGCAAACAGCACGTTTGCGAGCTTTTAATCTGCGTTTTAACGCGTAAAACAGCATAAAAACGACGATTTTTTTATTATTCGTTTTATTAATATTGCTTCTATTTGAACGATTTCAACGATCTAAAATGCTTGAAAATGCTATTTGTAGCAAAAACAGCACGTTTTTGAGAACTTTTATTCTGCGTTTTTTAACGCGTAAAACAGCATAAAAACGACGAAATTTTATTATTAGTTTTATTAATATTGCGTCTATTTGGCGAACGTTTCAACGATCTACAAATGCTTGAAATGCTTATTTTAGCAAAACAGCTACGTTTTTGAGCTTTTATTCTGCGTTTTTTAACGCGGTAAAACAGCATAAAACGACGAAAATTTTTATTATTCGTTTTATTTTTTTATTGCGTCTATTTGAACGATTTCAACGCGATCTAAAATGCTTGAAAATGCTTATTTTAGCAAAACAGCACGTTTTGAGCTTTAATCTGCGTTTAAAGCGTAAAACAGCATAAAAACGACGAAATTTTTTTTAATCGTTTTTATTTTATTGCGTCTATTTGAACGATTTCGACGATCTAAAATGCTTGAAAATGCTTATTTTAGCAAAAAGCGCACGTTTTGAGCTTTAATCTGCGTTTTAACGCGTAAAACAGCATAAAAAAGACAATTTTTATTATTCGTTTTTATTAATATTGCGTCTATTTGAACGATTTCAACGATCTAAAATGCTTGAAAATGCTTATTTAGCAAAAAAGCACGTTTTGAGCTTTAATCGGGTTTTAACGCAAACAACATTAAAAAAGACGAATTTTTTTTATCGTTTTTATTAATTTGGGGTCTATTTTAACGATTTCAGCGATCCCAAAATGCTTTTAAAAAGCTTTTTTTTTGGGAAAACAGCACGTTTTTTAGCTTTAATCAGCGTTTTTAAAGAGTTTAACAAACAAAAAAAACGACGAAATTTTTTTTGTTTGTTTTTTTAATTTTTATTGCGTCTATTTGAACGATTTTAAACGATCTAAAAAGCTTGGGAAAAAGCTTATTTTTAAAACAAAAAAGCAAGATTTGAGCTTTAATCTGCGTTTTAACGCGTAAAAAAGCATAAAAAGGCAAAAATTTTTTTTATTCGTTTTTTATTAATAATTTCGTCTTTTGAACGATTTCAACGATCTAAAATGCTTGAAAATCTTATTTTTTGCAAAACAGCACGTTTTGGGGGTTTTTATTCCCCCCCTTTTAACGCGGGAAAACGGGAAAAAACAGAAATTTTATTTTTCCCTTTTTTTTTTTTTTTATTGCGTCTATTTTTAAAAGATTTCGACGATCTAAAATGCTTGAAAATGCTTATTTTTGCAAAACAGCACGTTTTGAGCTTTTTAAACTGCGTTTTAACGCGTAAAAAAGCTTAAAAAAAGACGAATTTTTTTTTATTCGTTTTTATTAATATTGCGTCTATTTGAAACGATTTCAACGATCCAAAAAAGCTTGAAAATGCTTATTTTAAAAAAAGCAAGTTTTGAGCTTTTAAACTGCGTTTTTAAAGCGTAAAAAAGCCAAAAGCGATGAATTTTATTATTTTTTTTTAAATTTAAAATTGCTTCTATTTGGGAAAGATTTCCCCGATCTTAAAGCTTGAAAATGCCTATTTTTTTAAAAAAAAGCACGTTTTGAGCTTTTAATCTGCGTTTTAACGCGTAAAAAAGCATAAAAAAGACGGGTTTTAAATTTTTCGTTTTTTTTTAATTTTTGCGTCTTTTGGAAAAGGTTTTAAAAGATCTAAAAAAGCTTGAAAATGCTTATTTTAGCAAAACAGCCCTTTTGAGGGAAAAAACCCTTTTTTAAAGCGAAAAAAGCATAAAACGAAAATTTTTATTTATCGTTTCGACAGATTTTATTATTGCGTTTTTATTAATATTGCTTCTATTTGAACGATTTCAACGATCGATACGGCGTGCTTATTTTAGCAAAAACAGCACGTTTTGAGCATTAATCTGCGTTTTAATGCACGTAAAAACGAAACGCAAAACGACGAAATTTTTATTATTCGTTTTATTAATATTGTGCGTCTATTTGAACGGTTCAACGGAAGTCTAAAATGCTTGAAAATGCACTTATTTTAGCAAAACAGCACGTTTTTGAGCTTTATTCTGCGTTTTAACGCGTAAAACAGCAAAACGGCAGAATTTTATTATTCGTTTTTATTTTATTTAGCGTCTATTTGAACGATTTCCAACGATCTAAAATGCTTGAAAATGCTTATTTTACAGCAAAACAGCACGTTTTGCCAGGCTTTATTCTGCGTTTTAACGCGTAAAACAGCATAAAACGGTAAATTTTTTATTATTCACGTTTTTATTTTATTGCGTCTATTTGGTGAGTTTCAACGATCTAAAATGCTTGAAAATGCTTTATTTTAGCAAAACAGCACGTTTTGAGCTTTACAATCAGCGTTTTAACGCGTAAAACAGCATAAAACGACTGAAATTTTTTATTGTTGTTTTACGTAATATTGCGTCTGTTTGAACGATTTCAACGATCTAAAATGCTTGAAAAATGCTTATTTTAGCAAAACAGTACGTTTTAATTTTAATCTGCGTTTTAACGCGTAAAACAGCATAAAAACGACGAATTTTTATTATTTGTTTTATTAATATTGCTTCTATTTGAACGATTTCAACGATCTAAAATGCTTGAAAATGCTTATTTTAGCAAAACAGCACGATTTGAGCTTTAATCTGCGTTTTAACGCGATAAAACAGCATAAAAACGACAGAATTTTTATTGGTCGTTTTTATTAATATTGCACGTCTGTTTGAACGATTTCAGCGTCACAAAACGCTTGAAAATGCTTATTTTTAGCAAAACAGCACGTTTGAGCTTTATTCTGCGTTTTAGCGCGTAAAACAGCATAAAACGAGAATTTTTATTATTCGTTTTCATTTTTTATTTACGTCTATTTGAACGATTTCAACGATCACAAAATGCTTGAAAATGCTTATTTTATAAAACAGCACGTTTTGAGCTTATTCTGCGTTTTAACGCGTAAAACAGCATAAAACGACAGAAATTTTTGTGTGGTTTTATTTTTATTGCGTCTATTTGAACTGATTTCAACGATCTAAAATGCTTGAAAATGCTTATTTTAGCAAAACAGCACGTTTGAGAGCTTTAATCAGCGTTTTTTTAACGCGTAAAACAGCATAAAACGACGAAATTTTATTATTCGTTTTTATTAATAATTGCGTCTATTTGAACGATTTCAACGATCTAAAATGCTTAAGAAAATGCTTATTTTAGCGAAAACAGCGTTTGGAGCTTTTATTCTGCGTTTTAGCGTAAAACAGCATAAAACGACGAGGTACTTTATTATTCGTTTTTATTATGTGAAAACTTCTATTTAAACGATTTCAACGATCAAAATGGCGAAAATGCTTATTTTAGCAAAACAGCACGTTTGAGCTTTAATCCTGCGTTTTTAACGCGTAAAACAGCATAAAAACGAGCAGAGAATTTTATTATTCGTTTTTATTAAAATTTAGCTATTTGAACGGTTCAACGATCTAAAACGCTTGAAAATGCTTATTTTTAGCAAAACAGCGTTTGAGCTTTAATCTGCGTTTAACGCGTAAAACAGCATAAAAACGACAGATTTTTATTATTTGTTTTTTATTAATATTGTCTATTTGAACGATTTCAACGATCTAAAATGCTTGAAAATGCTTATTTTAGCAAAACAGCACGTTTGAGCTTTAATCAACGTTTTAACGCGTAAAACAACATAAAACGACGAATTTTTATTTATCGTTTTTTATTAATATTGCGCGTCTATTTGAACGATTTCAGCGGTCTAAATGCTTGAAAATGCTTATTTAGCAAAACGGCACGTTTTTGAGCTTTTAATCCAGCGTTTAACGTAAAACAACAAAACGACAGAAATTTTATTATTTGTTTTTTATTAATATTGCGTCTATTTGAACGATTTCAACGATCTAAAATGCTTGAAAATCTTATTTTAGCAAAACAGCACGTTTTGAGCTTTAATCTGCGTTTTAACGCGTAAAACAGCATAAAACGACAGATTTTTATTATTCGTTTTTATTAATAATTGCTTCTATTTGAACGGTTCAGCGATCTAAAATGCTTGAAAATGCTTATTTTAGCAAAACAGCGCGTTTGAGCTTTAATCTGCGTTTAACGCGTAAAACAGCATAAAACTTACGACATTTTTTGGTATTCGTTTTTTATTTAATATTGCGTCTATTTGAACGATTTCAACGATCTAAAATGGCGAAAATGCTTATTTTAGCAAACTGCACGTTTGAGCTTTGTCAGCGTTTTAACGCGTAAAACAGCATAAAAACGACGAAATTTTTTTTATTGTTTGTTTTATTAATATTGCGTCTGTTGAACGATTTCAACGATCTAAAATGCTTGAAAATTACTTATTTTATGAAACAGCACGATTTGAGCTTTAATCTGCGTTTTTAACGCGTAAAACAGCATAAAAAGCAAGAAGAAATTTTTATTATTGCGTTTTATTTTTATTTACGTCTATTTGAACGATTTCGACGATCTAAAATGCTTAAAATTTATTTTGCAAATGCCGTTTTGAGCTTTAACGCGTTTAACGTAAAACTTAAAAACAGAATTTTATTATTTTTTTTTATGTTATTAAAATTAAATTTATTTTTAAATCGATTTAGTTTGATATGATTTAAGTTACAAAAAAGAATGATTTTCTTTATAAACCCTTTTTTTAACATTTTAACTTTAGATTAATTTTATTTTTGAAAATTTGTTTAAATCTTTTGCATAAACAAAAAAGACGATTTTATTTTTTTAAAAAAAGCATAAAACGATAATTTTTTAATCTTTTTTTAAAATTTAAATTTAATTTAAATTTTAAATAAAATCTTTTAAAAAAATATTTTTTATCGTTTTATCGCTAAAGAGCTTAAAACGTTAATTATTTTAAAAGTTTTTTTAACTTTTTTCTTTTAGATTAAGCATCAAAATCGAAATTTTTAAAATTCTTTTTAATAAACAGTTAAATTAACGCATATTGAAAATTTATTATTAGTTGTTTTTTTAAGTTTCATTTTAAAATAAATTTAATCATTTAATTTTTTTTAAGAACGATTTCAGATTAATTTTAATGCGTATTTGCTAAAACGGATTTTTTATATCGTTTTAATTAAAGCTGCTTAAAACGATTTTAGATAATTTTAAATTTATTTGCGTTTAAGCGATAAAACTTTAAATTAATCTTTTAACGTTAAATAAAGCGAAATTTTTAACTTAAGTTAAAATTTTTTAATTCGTTTTTAAATTCAGATTTGATAAATCTTATTTTACAAAACACTTAAAAACGTTTTTTTTATTGCGTTTTAAAAATAAAGCGCATTTATTTATCGTTTTTATAATTTGTAATTTAATTTAAATTAGCTTTAAAATCTTATTTTAAGGGAAAACAGCTAAACGTTAGTTTTAATCTCGTTTTAACGATAAAACAGCATAATAGAAGATTTTCATTTTTATTAATTTATTTTTTGAAATCACGATTTTGCTTATTTAAAACGTTTAACGTTATACAGCTAAAAACGACGTTTTAGTTTAAATTTTATTACGTTAGCTTATTTGAACGATTTAACGATTAAAAGTTTGATTAAATGCTTATTTTAGAAAACAACTTTACTTCAAATTTTAGTAACAAAAAACAGAATTTTTTATTATTGTTTTTATTAATATGCTTCTATTTGAAGATTTTAACGATCTAAAATATTGAAAATTTATTTTAGCAAAACAACGTTTTAGCATTTAAGCTTAACGTAAAACATAAAAAGAAATTTTTTTATTTTTTTTTAAATTGCTCTATTTGAATTTCTAGATTAAAATGACTAAAGCTTAATTTCACAAAAGCGTTTTGACTTTAATTAGCTTTTAACGCGTAAAAAGCTAAATCTAATTATTTTTTATTAAAGTTATTATTTTTCTATTTGAAATTTAACTTAAATGTTGAAAATGCTTATTTAGCATCACGTTTAAGCTTTAATCTCTTTTAACGCGTAAAACAGCTTAAAACGACGAATTTTTATTATTCGTTTTTTATTAATATTGCTTCTATTTGAACGATTTCAGCGATCTAAAATGCTTGAAAATGCTTATTTTAGCAAACAGCACGTTTGAAGCTTTAATCTGCGTTTTAACGCGTAAAACAGCATAAACGACGAAATTTTTTATTATTCGTTTTTATTAATATTTGCTTCTATTTGAACGATTTCAACGATCTAAAATGCTTGAAAATGCTTATTTTAGCAAAACAGCACGTTTTTGAGCTTTAATCTGCGTTTTAACGCGAGCAGCAAAACGACGAATTTTTTATTATTCGTTTTTTGTTAATATTGCTTCTATTTGAACGTTCAACGATCATTACGCTGAAAATGCTTATTTTAGCAAAACAGCACGTTTTGAGCTTTATTCTGCGTTTTAACGCGTAAAACAGCATAAAGTCGACAGGGAATTTTATTATTCGTTTTTTATTAATGTGCGTCTATTTGAACGATTTCAACGATCTAAAATGCTTGAAAAGTAAACTTATTTTAGCAAAACAGTACGTTTGAGCTTTAATCACCGCGTTTTAACGCGTAAAACAGCATAAAAAATGACGAATTTTTATTTATTAAGATTTTTTTATTAATGGTAGCTATTTGAACGATTTCAACGATCTAAAATGGCGAAATAGCGGTACAGCAAAACACCGTTTTTGAGCTGATATAGCGTTTTTAACGCGTAAAACAGCATAAAACGGCGAAATTTTTATTTATTCGTTTTATTATGTGAAAGCTTCTATTTGAACGGTGATTTCAACGATCTAAAATGCTTGAAAATGCTTATTTTAGCAAAACGGCACGTTTTGGCGGAGCTTTAATCTGCGTTTAACGCGTGAAACAGCATAAAAACGACGAATTTTTTATTATTCGTTTTTATTAATATTGCGTTTATTTGAACGATTTCAACGATCTAAAATGCTTGAAGTAACATTTTGTAAAACAGCACGTTTGAGGCTTGCAATCAGCGTTTAACCGCGTAAAACAGCAAAACGACAGAGAATTTTATTATTCGTTTTTAATTAATATTAACGTCTATTTGAGCGATTTCAACGATCTAAATGCTTGAAAATGCTTATTTGCAGCAAAACAACTTTGTTTGAGCTTTAATCTGCAGGATTTTTTAACTTGCGAAAGTAAAAACAGCATAAAACGACGAATTTTTATTATTCGTTTTTATTAATAATATTGCCTATTTGAACGATTTCAACGATCTAAAATGCTTGAAAATGCGCCCGGTACAGCAAAACAGCACGATTTAGAGGCTTTTTAATCTGCGTTTTAGCGTAAAACAGCATAAAAACGACGAAATTTTATTATTCACGTTTTTAGTAATATTGCTTCTATTTGAACATTTCAACGATCTAAATGCTTGAAAATGCTTATTTTAGCAAAACAGCGTTTAATTTAATCTGCGTTTTAACGCGTAAAACAACATAAAGCGACGAATTTTTTATTATTCGTTTTATTAATGTGCGTCTATTTGAACGGTTTCAACGATCTAAAATGCTTGAAAATGCTTATTTTAGCAAAACAGGACGTTTTGAGCTTTTAATCACGTTTTAACATGAAACCAGCATAAAGCGACGAATTTTTATTATTCGTTTTTATTATGTACTTCTGTTGAACGATTTCAACGATCTAAAGTAGCGTACTTATTTTAGCAAAACAACTACGTTTTGAGCTTTAATCTGCGTTTTTAACGCGTAAAACAGCATAAAACGACGAATTTTTATTCGTTTTTTATTAATGTGCGTCTATTTGAACGATTTCAACGATCTAAAATGCTTGAAATGCTTATTTTAGCAAAACAGCGCGTTTGAGCAATCTGCGTTTAGCGCGTAAAACAGCATAAAACGACGAATTTACGCATTATTCGTTTTTTATTAATATTGCTTCTATTTGAACGATTTCAACGATCTAAAATGGCGAAAATGCTTATTTAGCAAAACAGCGTTTTGAGCTTTAATCTGCGTTTTTTAACGCGTAAAACAGCATAAAAGTCGGCAGAATTTTATTATTCGTTTTATTAATATTGCGTCTATTTGAACATTCAACGATCTAAAATGCTTGAAAATGCTTATTTTAGCAAAACAGTAGTGCGTTTTGAGCTTTTAATCTGCGTTTAACGCGTAAAACGGCATAAAATGGCAAAATTTTTTATTATTCGTTTTTATTAATATTGCTTCTATTTAAACGATTTCAACGATCTAAAATGCTTGAAAAGTACTTATTTTAGCAAAACAGCACGATTTGAGCTTAATCTGCGTTTTAACGCGTAAACAACATAAAACGACGAAATTTTTATTATTCGTTTTATTATGTTGCTTTTATTTGAACGATTTCGGCAGCGATCTAAAATGGCAAAAATGCTTATTTAGCAAAACAGCGTTTGAGCTTTAATCACCAAATTTTAACGCGTAAAACGGCATAAAAACGACGAATTTTTATTATTCGTTTTTATTAATATTGCGTCTATTTGAACAGTTTCAGCGATCTAAAATGCTTGAAAATGCTTATTTTAGCAAAACAGGACATTTTGAGCTTTAATCACCGTTTTTAACGCGTAAAACAGCATAAAACGACGAATTTTTATTATTCGTTTTTATTAATGTGCTTCTATTTGAACGATTTCAACGATCTAAAATGCTTGAAAATGCTTATTTTAGCAAAACAGCGTTTTGAGCTTTAATCTACGTTTTAACGCGTAAAACAGCATAAAAACGACGAATTTACATTATTCGTTTTTATTAATATTGCGTCTATTTGAACGATTTTCAACGATCTAAAATGGCGAAAATACTTATTTAGCAAAACAGCACGTTTTGAGCTTTAATCTGCGTTTTTAACGCGTAAAAGAGCAAGCATAAAAACGACGAATTTTTTTATTATTCGTTTTATTAATATTGCTTCTATTTGAACAATTTCAACGATCTAAAATGCTTGAAAATGCTTATTTTAGCAGCAAAACAGCACGTTTTGAGCTTTTTATTCTGCGTTTTAACGCGTAAAACAGCATAAAGTCGGCAGAGAATTTTATTATTCGTTTTTATTAATGTGCCGCGTCTGTTGAACGATTTCAACGATCTACAATGCTTGAAAATGCTTATTTAGCGGCAAACAATTACGTTTGAGCTTTAATCTGCGTTTTAACGTAAAACAGCATAAAAATGACGTATTTTTTATTATTCGTTTTTTATTAATATTGCTTCTATTTAAACGATTTCAGCGATCTAAAATGCTTGAAAATGCTTATTTTGGCAAAACACCACGTTTTGAGGCTTTAATCTGCGTTTTAACGTAAAACAGCATAAAAACGACGAAATTTTTATTATTCGTTTTTATTAATATTCCTTCTATTTGAACGATTTCGCGTCTAAAATGCTTGAGAAAATGCTTATTTTAGCAAACAGCACGTTTTGAGCTTTAATCTGCGTTTTAACGCGTAAAACAGCATAAAAACGATGAATTTTTAATATTCGTTTTTATTAATGTGCGTTTATTTAGACGATTTCGGCAGTCTAAAATGCTTGAAAATGTATTTTAACAAAACAGCGTTTTGAGCTTTAATCCGATTTTAACGCGTAAAGGCAACATAAAAACGACGAAATTTTTTATTATTTGTTTTTTATTAATATTGCGTCTATTTGAACATTTCAACGATCACAAATGCTTGAAAATGCTTGTACGCCAAAACAGCGCGTTTTGAGCTTTTAATCTGCGTTTTAACGCGTAAAACAGCATAAAACGACGAATTTTATTATTCGTTTTATTATTACTTCTATTTGAACGATTTCAACGATCTAAAATGCTTGAAAATGCTTATTTTAGCAAAACAGCACGATTTGAGAGCTTTAATCGCGTTTTAACGCGTAAAACAGCATAAAACGACGATTTTTTTTATTATTCGTTTTTTATTTATATTGCGTCTATTTGAACGATTTCAGCGATCTAAATGCTTGAAAATGTATTTTAGCAAAACGGCACGTTTTGAGCTTTTATTCAGCGATTTTTAACGCGTATAACAGCATAAAAACGGTGAGAGGTACAATATTCGTTTTATATTAATATTGCTTCTATTTAGAACGATTTCAACGATCTAAATTGCTTGAAAATGCTTATTTTAGCAAAAACAGCACGTTTTGAGCTTTTAATCTGCGTTTTAGCACTTCAAACAGCATAAAACGGCAGATATTTTATTATTCGTTTTATTAATATTGCGTCTATTTTGAACGATTTCAACGATCTAAAAAATGCTTGAAAATGCTTATTTTAGCAAACGGGACGTTTGAGCTTTAATCGCACGTTTTAACGCGTAAAACAGCATAAAACGACGAATTTTTTTGTGTCGTTTTATTAATGGTAGCTTCATTTGGCAGACGATTTCAACGATCTAAAATGCTTGAAAATGCTTATTTTAGCAAAAAAAAACGTTTTGAGCTTTATTCTGCGTTTTAACGCGTAAAACAGCATAAAAACGACGAAATTTTTATTATTCGTTTTATTAATATTGCGTCTATTTGAACGATTTCAACGATCTAAAATGCTTGAAAATGCTTATTTTAGCAAAACAGCACGTTTTGAGCTTTAATCTGCGTTTAACGCGTAAAACAGCATAAAAACGACGAATTTTTATTATTCGTTTTTATTAATATTGCTTCTATTTGAACGATTTTAACGATCTAAAATGCTTGAAAATGCTTATTTTAGCAAAACAGCACGATTTGAGCTTTTAATCTGCGTTTTAACGCGTAAAACAGCATAAAAACGACGAATTTTTATTATTCGTTTTATTAATATTGCGTCTATTTGAACGATTTCAACTGATCTAAAATGCTGGAAAATGCTTATTTTAGCAAAACAGTACGTTTTGAGCTTTAATCTGCGTTTTAACGCGTAAAACAGCATAAAATGACGAATTTTTATTATTCGTTTTTATTAATATTGCTTCTATTTGAACGATTTCAACGATCTAAAATGCTTGAAAATGCTTATTTTAGCAAAACACCACGTTTTGAGCTTTAATCTGCGTTTTAACGCGTAAAACAGCAAAAAACGACGAAATTTTATTATTCGTTTTTATTAATATTGCTTCTATTTGAACGATTTCAACGATCTAAAATTCTTGAAAATCTTTTTAGCAAAACAGCACGTTTTGAGCAATTCTTTTTAACGCGTAACATAAAACGAGAAATTTTTATTTTTAAAATTTTTAATATGCTTTTTAGAAGCACGATTTAAATTTTGAAATTTAACGCTTAAAAGCAGAAAACGACGTTTTTGTTTATCTGCGTTTTAAGCTAAAAGAAGATAAACGATTTTTATTATTCGTTTTTAATTAATTATTTTAGCAAACAGTTTAAGATTAAATGCTTAAAGTACATTTTAAAAACGACGAAATTTTTTACGCTTTAAATCTGCTTTTAACGTTCAAACACTAAAAGCGAAATTTTTATTATTCGTTTTATATTTGACGTCTATTTGAACGATTTCAACGATCTAAAATGCTTGAAAAAGCAAATTTTAGCAAAACAGCACGTTTTTAGCTTTAATCGCGTTTTTAAAGCGTATAACAGCATAAAACGACGAAATTTTTATTATTCGTTTTATATTAATATTGCTTTTATTTGAACGATTTCAACGATCTAAATTGCTTGAAAATGCTTATTTTAGCAAAACAGCACGTTTTGAGCTTTAATCTGCGTTTTAACGCGTAAAACAGCATAAAACGACGAATATTTTATTATTCGTTTTTTTTAATATTGCGTCTATTTGAAACACGATCTAAAATGCTTGGTTATTTTGCAAAACAGGACGTTTTGAGCTTTAATCTGCGTTTTAACGCAAACAGCATAAAACGACGAATTTTTATTATTCGTTTTATTAAAATTGCTTCTATTTGAACGATTTCAACGATCTAAAATGCTTGAAAATGCTTATTTTAGCAAAAAAGCACGTTTTGAGCTTTAATCTGCGTTTTTAAAGCGTAAAAAGCAAAAACGACGAATTTTTTTATTCGTTTTTATTATTATTGCGTCTATTTGAACGATTTCAACGATCTAAAATGCTTGAAAATGCTTATTTTAGCAAAACAGCACGTTTTGGTTTTAATTGCGTTTTAACGCGTAAAAAACAAAAGCCATTTT
>NW_027047464.1:0-14718 GCF_025399875.1 Dalotia coriaria
GTAAAAAACAAAAAAAATTGCTTTTAGTTTACGTAAACGTTAAAAACAATTTTAAAAAAAAAATTTCGTTTTGTCGTTAAACGCAGATTAAAGCTCAAACGGCTGTTTTGCTAAAATAAGCATTTTCAAGCATTTTAGATCGTTGAACGTTAAATAGAAGTAAATTAAAAAACGAATAATAAAAATTCGTCTTTTATGTGTTTACGCGTTAAAGCAGATTAAAGCTCAAAACGTGCTGTTTTGCTAAAATGCTATTTCAAGCATTTTAGATCGTTGAAATCGTTCAAATAGAGCAATATTAATAAAAAACGAATAATAAAATTGTCGTTTTTATGCTGTTTTACGCGTCTAAAGCAGATTAAAGCTCAAACGTTGTTTTGCTAAAATAGCATTTTCAAGCATTTTAGACGTTGAAATCGTTCAAATAGAAGCATTTAATAAAACGAATTAAAAATTCGTCGTTTTAACGCTTTTACGCTAAAACGCAGAATTAAGCTTTAAACGTGCTGTTTTGCTAAAATAAGCATTTCAAGATTTAGAACGTTGAAATCGTTCAAATAGAGCAATTAATAAAAACGAATAATAAAATTCGTCGTTTTATGCTGTTTACGCGTTAAAACGCAGATTAAAGCTCAAAACGTGCTGTTTTGTAAAATAAGCATTTTCAAGCATTTTAGATCGCTTTAAATCGTTCAAATAGACGCAATTAATAAAAAACGAATAATAAAAATTGTCGTTTTATGCTGTTTTACGCGTTAAACGCAGATTAAAAGCTCAAACGTGCGTTTGCTAAAATAAGCATTTTCAAGCATTTTAGATCGTTGGAAATCGTTTCAAATAGACGCATATTAATAAAAACGAATATGACCGTCGTTTTATGCGTTTTACGCTTAAAACGCAGATTAAAGCTCAAACTGCTGTTTTAAATAAGCATTTTCAAGCATTTTATCGTGAAATCGTTCAAATGAAGCTTTAATATAAAAACGAATAATAAAAATTGTTTTATGCTGTTTTACGTTAAAACGCAGATTAAACTCAAACGTGCTGTTTTGTTAAAATAAGCATTTTCAAGCATTTTAGATCTTGAAATCGTTCAAATAGAAGCTAAATAATAAAAGAAAATAAATTTGCGTTTTTAGGTTACAGTAAACGCAGATTAAAGCTCAAAACGTGCGTTTTGCAATAAGCATTTTAGCATTTTGATCGTTGAAATCGTTCAAATAGACGCAATATTAAAAAACGAATAATAAAAATTTCGTCGTTTATATTTGTTTACGCGTTAAACCAGATTAAACTTAAAACGTGCTGTTTTGCTAAAATAAGCAATTTTAAGCATTGATCGTTGAAATCGTTCAAATAGAGAGCGCATTAATAAAAGAATAATAATTGCGTTTTATGCAGTTTACGCGTTAAAACGCAGATTAAAAGCTCAAAACGCTGTTTTGCTAAAAAGCATTTCGCATTTTAGATCGTTGAAATCGTTCAAATAGATCGCAAAAAATAAAAACGAATAAATCCGCGTTTTGCTGTTTACGCGTTAAAACGCAAAAAGCTCAAAAAGGGGTTTGCTAAAAAAAGCTTTCAGCATTTTGATCAAGCTGAAATCGTTCAAATAGACGCAATATAATAAAAAACGAATATGTACTGCGTTTTATGCTGTTTACGCGTTAAACGCAGATAAAGCTCAAACTGCGTTTTACTAAATAAACATTTTCAAGCATTTTAAATCGTTGAAATCGTTCAAATAGAATACATTAATAAAAACGAATATAAATTCCCTTTATGCGTTTAGCTAAACGCAGATTAAAGCTCAAACGTGCTGTTTTGTTAAAATAAGATTTTCAAGCATTTTAGAACGTTGAAATCGTTCAACAGATGCAATAAAATAAAAACGAATAATAAAAATTTCCCTTTTATGCTTTTACGCGTTAAAACGCAGATTAAAGCTTTAAAACGCTGTTTTGCTAAAATAAGCATTTTCAAGCATTTTAGATCGTTGAAATCGTTCAAATAGAAGCAATATTAATAAAACGAATAAAAAATTGTCGTTTTATGCTGTTTTACGCGTTAAAACGCAGATTAAAGCTCAAAAAGTGCTGTTTTGCTAAAATAAGCATTTTCGCATTTTAGATCGTTGAAATCTCCAAAAAGAGCAATATTAATAAAAACGAATAATAAAAATTTCGTCGTTTTTTGCTGTTTTACGCGTTAAATCGCAGATTAAAGCTCAAAACGTGCTGTTTTTGCTAAAATAAAGCATTTTCAAGCATTTTTAGAACGTTGAAATCGTTCAAATAGAAACAATATTAATAAAAACGAATAATAAAAATTCGTCGTTTTATGCTGTTTTTACGCGTTAAAACGCAGATTAAAGCTCAAAACGTGCTGTTGTTTTGCTAAAATAAGCATTTTCAAGCATTTTTAGATCGTTGAAATCGTTCAAATAGACGCAATGGTAATAAAAAACGAATAATAAAAATTAGTCGTTTTATGCTGTTTACGCGTTAAAACGCAGATTAAAGCTCAAAACGTGCTGTTTGCTAAAATAAGCATTTTCAAGCATTTTAGATCGTTGAAATCGTTCAAATAGACGCAATATTAATAAAGAAACTGAATAATAAAAATTCGTCGTTTTTATGCTGTTTTACGCGCGTTAAAACGCAGATTAAAGCTCAAAACGAGCTGTTTTGCTTTAAAATAAGCATTTTCATTTAGATCGTTGAAATCGTTCAAATAGAAGCAATATTAAAAAAAAACGATTAATAAAAATTTCGTCGTTTTATGCTGTTTTTACGCGTTAAAACGCAGATTAAAACTCAAAACGTGCTGTTTTGCTAAAATAAAGCATTTTTCAAGCATTTTTAGATCGTTGAAATCGTTTTAAATAGAAGCAATATTAATAAAAACGAATAATAAAAATGTCGTCATTTTATGCTGTTTTACGCGCGTTAAATTGCAGATTAAAGCTCAAAACGTGCTGTTTTGCTAAAATAAGCATTTTCAAGCATTTTAGATCGTTGAAATCGTTCAAATAGACGCAATATTAATAAAAACGAATAATAAAATTTCGTCGTTTTTATGCTGTTTTACGCGTTAAGAAACGCAGAATAAAACTCAAAACGTGCTGTTTTTAAAAAAGCATTTTCAAGCATTTAATCGTTAAATCGTTAAATGAGCAATATTTAAAAAAAGAATAATAAAAATTTTTGTGTTTTTTATGCTGTTTTGCGTTAAAACGCAGATTAAACTCAAACGTGTGTTTTGCTAAAATAAACATTTTCAAGCATTTTTAAAACGTTAAATCGTTCAAATAGACCAATAAAATAAAAACGAATAATAAAAATTTCGTCGTTTTTTTTGCTGTTTGGTTAAAACGCAGATTTTTAAATCAAAAATGCTGTTTTTTCTAAAATAAGCATTTTCAAGCATTTTAGATCGTTGAATCGTTAAAAAGCCAAATTTAAAAAAACGAATAATAAAAATTTCGTCGTTTTTTGCTGTTTTCCGTTAAAAAAAGCAGATTAAAGCTCAAAACGTGCTTTTTTTTTTAAAATAAACCAAGATTTTAATCGTTGAAATCGCAAAAAAAACAATAAATAAAAACGAATAATAAAAATTTCGTCGTTTTATGCTGTTTTTTGGTTAAAAAGCAGATTAAAACTCAAAAAGTGCTGTTTTGTTTAAAAAAAACTTTTCCATTTTAGATTTTAAATCGTTCAAAAAAACAATATTAATAAAAACGAATAATAAAAATTCGTCGTTTTTTTTGCTGTTTTTCGCGTTAAAACGCAGAATAAAGCTCAAAACGATGCTGTTTGCTAAAATAAAGCATTTTCAAGCATTTAGATCGTTGAAATCGTTCAAGTAGACGCAATATTTAATAAAACGAATAATAAAATTTCGTCGTTTTTATGCTGTTTTGAGTTAAAACGCAGATTGAAATAAACGTGCTGTTTGTTAAAATAAGCATTTTCAAACATTTAAGATCGTTGAAATCGTTCAAATAGAAGCAATATTAATAAAAACGGAGGCAATAATAAAAATTCGTCGTTTTTTTTATGCTGTTTTACGTTAAAACGCAGATTAAAAGCTCAAAACGTGCTGTTTTGCTAAAATAAGCATTTTCAAGCATTTTTAGATCCGTTGAAATCGTTCAAATAGACGCAATATTAATAAAAACGAATAATAAAAAATTTCGTCGTTTTTATGCTGTTTTACGCGTTAAAACGCAGATTAAAACTCAAAACGTGCTGTTTGCTAAAATAAAGCATTTTCAAGCATTTTTAGATCGTTGAAATCGTTCAAATAGAAGCAATATTAATAAAAACGAATAGCCAGAAATTCGTCGTTTTATGCTGTTTTTACGCGTTAAACGCAGAATAAAGCTCAAAACGTGCTGTTTTGCTAAAATAAGCATTTTCAAGCATTTTTAGATCGTTGAAATCGTTCAAATAGACACGTAACAATAAAACGAATAATTAAAATTTCGTGGTTTTTATGCTTTTATTTTACGAGTTAAAACGCAGATTAAAGCTCAAACGTGCTGTTTTTGTTAAAATAAGCATTTTCAAACATTTTAGATCGTTGAAATCCGTTCAAATAGAAACAATATTAATAAAAAACGAATAATAAAAAATTCGTCGTTTTTATACTTTCCAGGTACTACACGTTAAAACGCAGATTAAAACTCAAAGGCATGCTGTTTTGCTAAAATAAGCATTTTCAAGCATTTTAGATCGTTGAAATCGTTCAAATAGACGCAATATTAATAAAACGAATAATAAAATTTCGTGAACATGCTGTTGTTTTACGCGTTAAAACGCAGATTAAAGCTCAAAACACGTGCTGTTTTAGCACAAAATAAGCATTTTCAAAGCATTTTTAGATCGTTGAAATCGTTCAAATAGAGCAATATTAATAAAAACGAATAATAAAAATTTCGTCGTTTTTATGCTGTTTTACGCGTTAAAACACAGATTAAAATAAAACGTGCTGTTTTGCTAAAATAAGCATTTTTCAAGCATTTTAGATCGTTGAAATCGTTCAAATAGAAGCAATATTAATAAAAACGAATAATAAAATTTCGTCGTTTTTATGCTGTTTTACGCGTTAAAACGCAGATTAAAAGCTCAAAACGTGCTGTTTTGCTAAAATAAAGCATGTTCAACATTTTGAATCGTTGAAATCGCTGGAAATAGACGCAATATTAATAAAACGAATAATAAAATTTCGTCGTTTTTTATGCTGGAAACTTTGCGCGTTAAAACGCTGATTAAACTCAAAACGTGCTGTTTTGCTAAAATAAGCATTTTAAAGCATTTTAGATCGTTGAAATCGATTAAATAGACGCAATATTAATAAAACGAATAATAAAAATTCGTCGTTTTTATGCTGTTTTACGCGTTAAAACGCAGATTAAAGCTCAAAACGTGCTGTTTTGCTAAAATAAAAGCATTTTTCAAGCATTTTTAGATCGTTGAAATCGTTCAAATGAGCAATATTAATAAAAACGAATAATAAAAATTTCGTCGTTTTTATGCCGTTTTACCCGTTAAAACGCAGATTAAAGCTCAAAACGTGCTGTTTTGCTAAAATAACATTTTCAAGCATTTTAGATCGTTGAAATCGTTCAAATGAAGCAATATTAATAAAAACGAATAATAAAAATTCGTCGTTTTTATGCTGTTTTACGCGTTAAAACGCAGATTAAAGCTCAAAACGTGCTGTTTTGCTAAAATAAGCATTTTCAAGCATTTTAGATCGTTGAAATCGTTCAAATAGAAGCAATATTAATAAAAACGAATAATAAAAAATTCGTCGTTTTATGCTGCGTTTACGCGTTAAAACGCAGATTAAAGCTGTAAAACGTTAACTGTTTTTGCTAAAATTAACATTTTCAAGCATTTTAGATTGTTGAAATCGTTCAAATAGAAGCAATATTAATAAAAACGAATAATAAAAAAATTCGTCATTTTATGCTGTTTTACGCGTTAAAACGCAGATTAAAATCAAAACGTGCTGTTTGCTGAAAATAAGCATTTTCAAGCATTTTAGATCGTTGGAAATCGTTCAAATAGACGCAATATTAATAAAGCGACCGTAAAATTTCGTCGTTTTTGTGCCGTTTTGCGCGTTAAAACGCAGAATAAAGCTCAAAACGATGCTGTTTTAACAAAATAAGCATTTTTCAAGCATTTTAGATCGTTGAAATCGTTCAAATAGAGCAATATTAATAAAAACGGAGTAATAAAAATTCGTCGTTTTTATGCTGTTTTTACGCGTTAAATCGCAGATTAAACCTCAAAACGTGCTGTTTTGCTAAAATTAGCATTTCAAAGCCTTTTTAGATCGTTGGAAATCGTTCAAATGGACGCAATATTAATAAAAACGGAATAATAAAAATTTCGTCCGTTTTATGCTGTTTTACGCGTTAAAACGCAGATTAAAGCTCAAAACGTGCTGTTTTTGCTAAAATAAGCATTTTCAAGCATTTTTTAGATCGTTGAAATCGTTCAAATAGAAGCAGTAATAAAAACAGATAATAAAATTCTAAATTCGTTTTTATGCTGTTTTACGCGTTAAAACGCAGATTAAAGCTCAAAACGTGCTGTTTAGCGCACAAAATAAGCATTTTCAAGCATTTTTAGATCGTTGAAATCGTTCAAATAGACGCAATATTAATAAAACGAATAATAAAATTTCGTCGTTTTTATGCTGTTTTACCCGTTAAAACGCAGATTAAAAGCTCAAAACGTGCTGTTTTTTCTAAAATAAGCATTTTCAAGCATTTTAGATCGTTGAAATCGTTCAAATAGACGCAATAAAATAAAAAAAGAATAATAAAAATTTCGTCGTTTTATGCTGTTTACGCGTTAAAACGCAGATTAAAACTCAAAACGTGCTGTTTTGCTAAAATAACATTTTCAAGCATTTTAGATTGTTGAAATCGTTCAAATAGAAGCAATATTAATAAAAAACGAATAATAAAAATTTATCGTTTTTATGCTGTTTTACAGTTAAAACGCAGATTAAAGCTCAAAACGTGCTGTTTTGTTAAAATAAGCATTTTCAAAAATTTTAGATCGTTGAAATCGTTCAAATAGAACAATATTAATAAAAACGAATAATAAAATTCGTTGTTTTATGCGTTTTACGCGTTAAAACGCAGATTAAAACTCAAACGTGCTGTTTTGCTAAAATAAGCATTTTCAAACATTTTAGATCGTTGCAATCGTTCAAATAGACGCAATATTAATAAAAACGAATAATAAAATTTCGTCGTTTTTATGCTGTTTCGCGTTAAACGCAGATTAAACTCAAACGTGCTGTTTTGCAAAATAACATTTTCAAGCATTTAGATCGTTGAAATCGTTCTAGAATCAATATTAATAAAAACGAATAATAAAAATTGCGTTTTATGCTGTTTACAGTTAAAACGCAATTAAACTCAAAACGTGCTGTTTTTTAAAATAAGCATTTTCAAACATTTTAGATCGTTGAAATCGTTCAAATAGAACAATATTAATAAAACGAATAATAAAAATTCGTCGTTTTATGCTGTTTCGCGTTAAACGCGATTAAAGCTCAAATCGTGCTGTTTTGCTAAAATAAGCATTTTCAAGCATTTTAGATCGTTTAAATCGTGAAATAGACGCAATATTAATAAAAACGAAAAATAAAATTTCGTCGTTTTTTTTGCTGTTTACGCGTTAAAAAGCAGATTAAAATAAAACGTGCTGTTTTGCTAAAATAAAAACATTTTCAAGCATTTTTGATCGTTGAAATCGTTCAAAGAACAATATTAATAAAAAAGAATAATAAAAATTCGTCGTTTTTTTTGCTGTTTTACGCGTTAAAACGCAGATTAAACTCAAAACGTGCTGTTTTGCTAAAATAACATTTTCAAAAGAATTTTAGATCGTTGAAATCGTTCAAATAGAAGCAATATTAATAAAAACGAATAATAAAATTCGTTGTTTTATGCTGTTTTACGCGTTAAAACGCAGATTAAAACTCAAACGTGCTGTTTTGCTTTAAAATAAGCATTTTCAAACATTTTAGATCGTTGCAATCGTTCAAATAGACGCAATATTAATAAAAACGAATAATAAAGAAATTTACGTCGTTTTTTATGCTGTTTACGCGTTAAAGAAACGCAGATTTAAAACTCAAAACGTGCTGTTTTAGCACAAAATAAGCATTTTCAAGCATTTTAGATCGTTGAAATCGTTCAAATAGAATCAATATTAATAAAAAGCGAATAATAAAAATTCGTCGTTTTTATGCTTTATTTTACGGAAGTTAAAAACGCAGATTAAAAGCTCAAAACGTGCTGTTTTATTTAAAATAAGCATTTTCAAACATTTTAGATCGTTTTGAAATCCCGTTTTCAAATAGAAGCAATATTAATAAAAACGAATAATAAAAAATTCGTCGTTTTTATGCTGTTTTACGCGTTGAAACGCAGATTAAAAGCTCAAATCGTGCTGTTTTGCTAAAATAAGCATTTTCCAAGCATTTTTAGATCGTTGAAATCGTTCAAATAGACGCAATATTAATAAAACGAATAATAAATTTCGTCGTTTTTTATGCTGTTTTTGCTAAAACGCCGATTAAAGCTCAAAACGTGCTGTTTTGCTAAAATAAGCTTTTCAAGCATTTTAGATCTTTGAAATCGTTCAAGACGCAATAAAATAAAAACGAATAATAATAAAAATTTCGTCGTTTTTATGCTGTTTACGCGTTAAACGCGGGAATAAAGCTCAAAACGATGCTGTTTTGCTAAAATAAGCTTGTTACACCGGCATTTTAGATCGTTGAAATCGATTTAAATAGACGCAATATTAATAAAACAGATAATAATAAAAATTTCGTCGTTTTTTACATGCTGTTTGAGAGTTAAAACGCAGATTAAAGCTCAAAACGTGCTGTTTTGTTAAAATAACATTTTTCAAACATTTTAGATCGTTGAAATCGTTCAAATAGAAACAGCTATTAATAAAAACGAATATTAAAAAATTCGTCGTTTTATGCTGTTTACGCGTTAAAACGCAGATTAAAGATCAAAACATTGCTGTTTGCTAAAACATTTTCAAGCATTTTAGATCGTTGAAATCGTGCAAATAGACGCAGTAATAAAAACGAATAATAAAAAATTTCGTCGTTTTTATGCTGTTTTACGCGTTAAAACGCAGATTAAACTCAAAACACGTGCTGTTTTGCTAAAATAACATTTTCAAAACATTTTAGATCGATTTAAATCGTTCAAATAGAAGCAATATTAATAAAAAACGGAGTAATAAAAATTCGTCGTTTTTATGCTGTTTTTGCGCGTTAAAACGCAGATTAAAGCTCAAAACGTGCTGTTTTGCTAAAATAAGCATTTTCAAGCATTTTAAATCGTTGAAATCGTTCAAATAGACGCAATAAAATAAAAACGAATAATAAAATTTCGTCGTTTTTACATGCTATTTTACGCGTTAAAACGCAGAATAAAAGCTCAAAACGTGCTGTTTTGCTTTAAAATAAGCATTTTCAAGCATTTTTAGATCACGTTGAAATCGTTCAGGCGGGCACCAAAAAAGTAAAACGAATAATAAAAAGAACCGTCGTTTTTATGCTGTTTTACGCGCGTTAAAACGCAGGAATAAAGCTCAAAACGTGCTGTTTTGCTGAAAATAAGCATTTTCAAGCGGTACAGATCCCGTTTGAAATCGTTCAAATAGACGCAATATTAGCCAAAAACGAATAATAAAAATTCGTCGTTTTTTATGCTGTTTTACGCGTTAAAACGCAGATTAAAGCTCAAAACGTGCTGTTTTGCTTTAAAATAAGCATTTTTCAAGCATTTTTTAGATCGTTGAAATCACCTCACGTTCAAATAGACGCAATATTAATAAAAACGAATAATAAAAGAATTTCGTCGTTTTATGCTGTTTTACACGTTAAAACGCGAATTAAAGCTCAAAACGTGCTGTTTTGCTAAAATAAACATTTTTCAGCTTACATTTTAGATCGTTGAAATCGCGTTCAAATAGAAGCAATATTAATAAAAAACGAATAATAAAAATTTAAAAGTCGTTTTATGCTGTTTTACGCGCGTTAAAGCAGATTAAAACTCAAAACGTGCTGTTTTGCTAAAATAAGCATTTTTCAAGCATTATAGATCGTTGAAATCGTTCAAATAGAAACAATATTAATAAAAACGAATAATAAAAATTTCGTCGTTTTATGCTGTTTTACGCGTTAAAAACGCAGATTAAAGCGCAAAACGTGCTGTTTTGCTAAAATAAGCATTTTTACCAGCGTGCCCAGATCGTTGAAATCGTTCAAATGGGCCCGCAATAAAAATAAAAACGAATAATAAAAGAATTTCGTCGTTTTATGCTGTTTTACGCGTTAAAACGCAGATTAAAGCTCAAAACGATGCTGTTTTTGTTAAAATAAACATTTTCAAACATTTTAAGATCGTTTGAAATCGTTCAAATAAAACAAGCAATAAAAACGAATAATAAAATTCGTGCGTTTTTATGCTTTGTTTTACGCGTTAAAACGCAGTTAAAAACTCAAAACGTGCTGTTTTGCTACAAAATAAGCATTTTCAAGCATTTTAGATCGTTGCAATCACGTTCAAATAGACGCAATATTAATAAAAACGAATAATAAAAAATTTCGTCGTTTTTATGCTGTTTTGCGCGTTAAAACGCAGATTAAAGCTCAAAACATTGCTGTTTTGCTAAAATAAGCATTTTCAAGAAGCATTTTGAATCGTTGAAATCGTTCAAATGAATCAATATTAATAAAAACGAATAATAAAAAATTCGTCGCTTTTGCTGTTTTACAGTTAAAACGCAGATTAAAACTCAAAACGACGTTTTGTTAAAATAAGCATTTTCAAACATTTTAGATCGTTGAAATCGTTCAAATAGAAGCAATATTAATAAAAACGAATAATAAAAATTCATCGTTTTATATGCATTTTGCACGCGTTAAAACGCAGATTAAAATCAAACGATATGCTGTTTTTGCTAAAATAAGCATTTTTCCAAGCTTGTAGATCGTTGAAATCATTCCAAATAGACGCAATAATGTAAAAACGGAATAATAAAAAATTTCGTCGTTTTTATGCTGTTTTACGCGTTAAAACGCAGATTAACTCAAAACGTGCTGTTTGCTACAAAATAAGCCTTTCAAGCATTTTAGATCGTTGAAATCGTTCAAATAGAAACAATATTGGCAAAAACGAATAATAAAAAATTCGTCGTTTTTTATGCTGTTTTACGCGTTAAAACGCGAGATTAAAGCTCAAAACGTGCTGTTTTGCTAAAATAAGCATTGCAAGCATTTTAGATCTTTGAAATCGTTCAAATAGACGCAATAAAAATAAAACGAATAATAAAAATTTCGTCGTTTTTTTATGCTGTTTTACGCGTTAAAACGCAGAATAAAAGCTCAAAACGTGCTGTTTGCACAAAATAAAGCATTTCAAGCATTTTTAGATCGTTTGATATCGTTCAAATAGACGCAATATTAATAAAAACGGAGCCAATAAAAAATTTCGTCGTTTTATGCTGTTTTACGAGTTAAAACGCCGGGTAAAGCTCAAAACGTGCTGTTTTGTTAAAGATAAGCATTTCAAACATTTTAGATCGTTGAAATCGTTCAAATAGAAGCAATATTAATAAACGAATAATAAAAAATTCGTCGTTTTTTTATGCTGTTTTAAAACGCAGATTAAAAGCTCAAAACATTAGCACCGGTTTTTGCTAAAATAATAAAAGCATTTTCAAGCATTTTAGATCGTTTGAAATCCCGTTTCAAAATAGACGCAATGAAGTAATAAAAACGAATAATAAAAATTTCGTCGTTTTTATGCTGTTTTACGCGTTAAAGCGCAGTTAAACAAAACGTGCTGTTTTGCTTTAAAATAGCATTTTCAAAGCATTTTAGATCGTTGAAATCGTTTAAATAGAAGCAATATTATTAAAAAAACGAATAATAAAATATTCGTCGTTTTTATGTTGTTTACTTATTTAAAACGCAGATTAAGCTAAAACGTGCTGTTTGCTTTCGTCGCTTCCAGAAGCATTTTAGATGGGTAAAGTATCGTTCAAATAGACGCAATAAAATAAAAACGAGATAATAAAAGCTGCGTCGTTTTTATGCTTTATTTTACGTTGCGGCGCAGGTAAAGCACAAAACGTGCTGTTTTTGCTAAATAAGCATTTTCAAGCATTTTAAGATCGTTTGAAATCGTTCAAATAGACGCAATAAAATAAAACGAATAATAAAAATTTCGTCGTTTTATGCTGTTTTGCGCAGATTAAAACGCAGAATAAAGCTCAAAAACGTGCTGTTTTGCTAAAATAGAAAGCATTTTCAGAAGTATTTTTAGATCGTTGAAATCGTTTCAGGCCGGGCAATATTAATAAAAACAGACAGCAAAAAATTAAATCGTTTTTATGCTTTTGTTTTACGCGTTAAAACGCAGATTAAAAGCTCAAAACATTAACTTTGTTTTGCACAAAATAGCATTTTCAAGCATTTTAGATCGTTGAAATCGTTCAAATAGACGCAATAAAAAAAAAACGAATATCAAAAATTTCGTCGTTTTATGCTATTTTTACGCGTTACGGGGTAAGCACAAAAGCGGTAACATTTTTGCTAAAATATAAGCATTTTCAAGCATTTTAGATCGTTGAAATCGTTCAAATGGGCGCAATAAAAATAAAAAACGAATAATAAAATTTCGTCGTTTTTATGCTGTTTTGCGCGTTAAAACGCAGAATAAAGCTCCAAACGTGCTGTTTTGCTTTAAAATAAGCATTTTCAAGCATTTAAGATCGTGAAATCGTTCAAATAGACACCTGTCAATGTAAAAACGAATAATAAAAATTCGTCGTTTTTTATGCTGTTTTACGCGTTAAACGCAGAATAAAGCTCAAAACGTGCCGTTTTGCTTTTTAAAAATAAAAGCATTTTTCAAGCATTTTAGATCACGTTGGAAATCGTTTCAAATAGACGCAATATTAGTAAAAACGAATAATAAAAATTTCGTCGTTTTATGCTGGTTTTACGCGTTAAAACGCAGAATAAAGCTCAAAACGCAGTGCCGTTTGCTAAAATAAGCACATTTTCAAGCATTTTTAGATCGTTTGAAATCGTTCAAATAGGCAAAATATTAATAAAAACGAATAATAAAAAATTCGTCGTTTTTTTATGCTGCACGCGTTAAACGCGATTAAAAGCTCAAAACGTGCTGTTTTGCTCATTTTCATGCATTTTTAGATCGTTGAAATCCGTTCAAATAGAAGCAATATTAATAAAAAACGAATGATAAAAATTTCGTCGTTTTTATGCTGTTTTACGCGTTAAAGCGCAGATTAAAGCTCAAAACGTGCTTTGCTAAAAATAAGCATTTTCAAGCATTTTAGATCGTTGAAATCGTTCAAATAGACGCAATATTAATAAAAACGGGAAAAATAAAAATTTCGTCGTTTTTATGCTGTTTTACGCGTTAAAACGCAGAATAAACTCAAAACGTGCTGTTTTGCTAAAATAAGCATTTTCAAGCATTTTAGATCGTTGAAATCGTTCAAATAGAAGCAATATTATAAAACGAATAATAAAAAATTCGTCGTTTTATGCTGTTTTCGCGTTAAAACGCAGATTAAAGCTCAAAACGTGCTGTTTTGCTAAAATAAGCATTTTCAAGCATTTTAGATCGTTGAAATCGTTCAAATAGAAGCAATATTAATAAAAACGAATAATAAAAAATTTCGTCGTTTTTATGCTGTTTTAGGCGTTAAAACGCAGATTAAAACTCAAAACGTGCTGTTTTGCTAAAATAAGCATTTTCAAGCATTTTAGATCGTTGAAATCGTTCAAATAGACGCAATAAAATAAAAACGAATAATAAAAATTTCGTCGTTTTTATGCTGTTTTACGCGTTAAAACGCAGAATAAAGCTCAAAACGTGCTGTTTTGCTAAAATAAGCATTTTCAAGCATTTTAGATCGTTGAAATCGTTCAAATAGACGCAATATTAATAAAAACGAATAATAAAAAATTTCGTCGTTTTTTTTGCTGTTTGGTTAAAAAGCAGATTAAAACTCAAAAAGTGCTGTTTTTTTTAAAAAAAAGCCAAAAAATTTTTGATCGTTGAAAAACGTTCAAATAAACAAATTTAAAAAAAGAATAATAAAAATTCGCCCTTTTTTATGCTGTTTACGCGTTAAAAAAGCAAAATTAAAGGGTCAAAACGTGCTGTTTTCAAAAAAAAGCATTTTTGGGATTTTTTGATCGTTGGGAAAAACCCTTTTAAATAGACCCAATAAAAAAAAAAACAATTTAATTAAAAATTTCGTCCATGTTTTTTCGCTTAAACGCGGTTAAATTTCAAACGTGCTGTTTTTCTAAAATTAAACATTTTCAAAATTTTAGATCCCTTGAAATCGTTCAAAAAAGAAACCCAAAATTAATAAAAACGAATAATAAAAAAATTTGTCGTTTTTATGCTGTTTTTCCCTTTAAAAAGCGATTAAAATCAAAAAAGTGCTGTTTTTTCTAAAATAAGCATTTTCAAGCCCTTTTAGATCGTTGAAATCGTTCCAAAAAGACGCAATAAAAAAAAAAAACGAATAATAAAAAATTTTGTCGTTTTTTTTTACCGCCGTTAAAAAAGCAGAATTTAAAAACCCCAAAAAAGTGCTGTTTTTC
>NW_027047465.1:0-14703 GCF_025399875.1 Dalotia coriaria
TTTTTTTTTTTTTTTTTTTTTTTTTCACATCTAAATGCTTGAAAATTTTTTGCAAACGCGTTTAGCTTATGCTTTAGAAACAGTAAAACGACAAATTTTTATTATTCGTTTTTTTTAATATTGGCCCTCTATTTGCGAATTTCAACGATCTAAATGCTTGAATGATTATTTTAAAAACAGCCGTTTTGAAAGGGTTTTCTGGGGTTTTTAAAGTAAAACAGCATAAAACGACGAATTTTTATTATTCGTTTTATTAATATTCTCTATTTGAACGATTTCAACTATCTAAAAGCTTGAAAATGCTTATTTTAAAACAGCACGTTTTAGCTTTAATCTGCGTTTTAACGCGTAAAACAGCATAAAACGACGAAATTTTTATTATTCGTTTTATTAATATTTCGTCTCGAACGATTCAGCGATCTAAAATGTTGAAAATGATTATTTTAGAAAACGACGTTTGGAGGCTTTAATCTGCGTTTAACGTAAAACAACATAAAACGGGGTTTTTATTATTCCTTTTATTAAAATTAACTTCTATTTGAACGGTTCAACGATCTAAAATGCTTGAAAATGCTTATTTTGGGAAAACAGCACGTTTTGAAGCTTTAATCTGCGTTTTTTAAAGCGTAAACAACATAAAACGACAATTTTTATTATTCGTTTTTTATTAAATTTCGTCTATTTAGACGATTTCACGATCTAGGAAAATGTTATTTTAGCAAAACAGCACGTTTTGAAACTTTGAAAACTGCGTTTAACGCGTAAACAGCATAAAACGCGAAATTTTTATTATTCGTTTTTTATTAATATCTTCTATTTGAACGATTTCAACGATCTAAAATGAAAATGCTTATTTTAGCAAAACAGCACGTTTTGAGCTTTAATCTGCGTTTTAACGCGTAAAACACATAAAACGACGAATTTTTATTATTCGTTTTTATTAATATTTCTTCTATTTGAACGATTTCAATATCTAAAATGTTGAAAATGCTTATTTTAGCAAAACCGTTTTGGGGCTTTAAACCCCGTTTTTTTTCGCGTAAAACAGCATAAAACGACAAATTTTTTTATTCGTTTTTAATGCGTCTTTTGAACGATTTTTACGATCCAAAATGCTTGAAGCTTTTTTTAGCAAAACAGCACGTTTTGAGCTTTAATCTGCGTTTTTAACGCGTAAAACACATAAAAAGCGAAATTTTTTATTTTTTATTAATATGCTTTTGAACGATTTCAACGATCTAAATGCTTGAATAAAATTTAGAAAACAGCACGTTTTGAGCTTTTAATCTGCGTTTTTTAAAGCGTAAACACATAAAAACGACGAATTTTATTATTCGTTTTTATTAATTGTTTATTTAACGATTTTCAACGATCTAAAATGGAAAATGTTTTTTAGCAAAACAGCACGTTTGAGCTTTAATCTCGTTTTTAAAGCGTAAAACCTAAAAACGCAATTTTTATTATTCGTTTTTATTAATATTTCTTCTATTTGAAGTTTCCCCCATCTAAAATGCTTGAAAAAACTTATTTTAGCAAAACAGCCGTTTTTTAGCTTTAATCTGCGTTTTAACGCGAAAACAACATAAAACGCGAATTTTTATTATTCGTTTTTATTATATTTCTTTTATTTGAACGATTTCAACGATCTAAAATGTTGAAAAAGATTATTTTAGCAAAAACAGCACGTTTTGAGCTTTAATCTGCGTTTTAACGCGTAAACAGCATAAAAACGACGAAATTTTTATTATTCGTTTTGTCAATATTGTGTCTATTTGAACGATCTCAACGATCTAAAATGCTTGAAAATAAGTTTTATTTTAGCAAAAACAGCACGTTTTGTGCTTTTTAATCTGCGTTTTTAACGCGTAAAACACATAAAACGACGAAATTTTTTATTATTCGTTTTTATTAATATTGCGTCTATTTGAACGATTTCAACGATCTGTAAAAGGTTTGAATATGAATATTTTAGCAAAAAACAGCACGTTTTGAGCTTTAACTGTGCTCTTTAACGCGTAAAACAGCATAAAACGACGAATTTTTATTATTCGTTTTTGCTTTAATATTGCTTCTATTTGAACGATTTCAACGATCTAAAATGCTTGAAAATGTTTTATTTAGCAAAACAGCACGTTTTGAGTTTAATCTGCGTTTTAACGCGTAAACAGCATAAAACGACGAATTTTTTATTATTCGTTTTATTACTATTTCTTCTATTTGAAGGATTTCAACTTACCTAAAATGCTTTGAAAATGCTTTATTTTAGCAAAACAGCACGTTTTGAGCTTTTTAATCTGCGTTTTAACGCGTAAAAACAGCATAAAACGACGGAATTTTTATTCGTTTTATTACTTATTTCTATTTGAACGATTTCAACGATCTAAAAATGCTTGAAAATGCTTATTTTAGCAAAACAGCATCGTTTGAGCTTTAACTGCGTTTTAACGCGTAAAAATGTTACAAAAAACGATTTAGCTTTTATTATCTGTTTTTATTAATATTGGTGTCTGGTTTGAACGGATTTCCTTAACGATCTAAAGTGCTTGAAAATGATTATTATTTTAGCAAACAACACGTTTTGAGGTTTTTAATCTGCGTTTTTAACGGCGTAAAACAGTACAAAACGACGAAATTTTTATTATTCGTTTTTATTAATATTGCGTCTATTTGAACGATTTCAACGATTCAAAATGCTTGAATATGATTATTTTAGCAAAACAGCACGTTTTGAGTTTTAATCTGCGTTTTAACGCGTAAAACAGCATAAAACGTGACGAATTTTTTTATTATTCGTTTTTTATTAATATTTCCTTCATTTGAACGATTTCAACGATCTAAAGCTTGAAAATAAGCTTATTTTAGCAAAACAGCATCGTTTTGAGCTTTAATCTGCGTTTCTTTAACGCGTAAAACAGCATAAAACGACAAAATTTTTATTCAGTTTACACATTGCGTCTATTTGAACGATTTCAAATTGATCTAAAATGCTTGAAAATGATTATTTTAGCAAAACAGCACGTTTTGAGCTTTAATCTGCGTTTTAACGCGTAAAACAGCATAAAATCGACGAATTTTATTATTCGTTTTATTAATATTGCGTCTATTTGAAATGATTTCCCAACGATCTAAAAATGCTTTGAAAATGCTTATTTTAGCA
This sequence comes from Dalotia coriaria, assembly GCF_025399875.1. Lineage (NCBI taxonomy): Eukaryota > Metazoa > Arthropoda > Insecta > Coleoptera > Staphylinidae > Dalotia > Dalotia coriaria. The sequence continues at coordinate 3,158 of NW_027047465.1, forward strand.
AACAGCACGTTTTGAGCTTTAATCTGCGTTTTAACGCGTAAAATCCCGCACAAAAAACGACTTTAAAATTTTATTATTCGTTTTGGTTGAATATTGCGTCTATTTGAACGATTTCCAACGATCTAAAAATGCTTGAAAATGATTATTTTAGCAAACAGCACGTTTTGAGTTTTTAATCTGCGTTTTAACGCGTAAAAAACAGCATAAAAAAACGACGAATTTTTTATTATCGTTTTATTAATATTGCTTCTATTTGAACGATTTCAACGATCTAAAATGCTTGAAAATGCTTATTTTGTGCTAAAACAGCACGTTTTGAGTTTTAACTAGTGCCTTTAACGCGTAAAGGCAAAACGACGAATTTTTGGCTATTCGTTTTTATTACGTTTCTATTTGAACGATTTCAACGATCTAAAATGCTTGAAAATGCTTATTTTAAAGCAAAACAGCACGTTTTGAGTTTTAATCTGCGTTTTAACGCGTAAACAGCATAAAAACGAATGAAATTTCTTTTATTATTCGTTTTTATTAATATTGCGTCTATTTTGGAACGACAACGATCTAAAGTGCTTGAAAATGATTATTGTAGCAAAACAGCACGTTTTGAGCTTTTAATCTGCGTTTAACGGCGCGTAAAACAAAGTATAAAAAACGACGAAATTTTTATTATTCGTTTTTTATTAATATTGCGGCTCTATTTGAACGATTTCCCCAACGATCTAAAGTGCTTTGCGATTATTTTAGCAAAAACAGCACGTTCTGAGCTTTAACTGCGCTTTAACGCGTAAAAACAGCATACAAAAACGACGAAATTTTTATTATTCGTTTTTATTAATATTGCGTCTATTTTGAACGATTTCAACGATCTAAATGCTTGAATATGATTATTTTTAGCAAAACAGCATCGTTTTGAGTTTTAATCTGCGTTTAACGCGTAAAACAGCATAAAACGACGAATTTTTATTATTCGTTTTTATTAATATTTCTTCATTTTGAACGGATTTCAACTATCTAAAAATGCTTGAAAACGCTTATTTTAGCACAACAGCACGTTTTGAGCTTTAATCTGCCTTTAACGCGTAAATAGCATAAAAAAACGGACGAAATTTTTATTATTCGTTTTTAATAATATTGCGTCTATTTGAACGATTTCAACGATCTAAAAATGCTTGAAAATGATTATTTTAGCAAAACAGCACGTTTTGAGCTATAATCTGCGTTTTAACGCGTAAAACGGCATAAAACGATTTTAATTTTATTATTCGTTTTTTTATTAATATTGCGTCTATTTGAAATCGATTTCAACGATCTAAAAATGCTTGAAAATGCTTATTTTTAGTAAAACAGCACGTTTTGAGCTTTAATCTGCGTTTAACTCTCGAAAAGTTTGCATAAAACGACTAAATTTTTATTATTCGTTTTTATTAATATTGCGTCTATTCTGAACGATTTCAACGATCTAAAAATGTTGAAAATGATTATTTTAGCAAAACAGCAATGTTTTGAGTTTTAATCTGCGTTTTAACGCGTAAAACAGCATAAAAACGACGAAATTTATTATTCGTTTTTATTAATATTGCGTCTATTTGAACGATTTCAACGATCTAAAATGCTTGAAAATGATTATTTTAGCAAAACCGTTAATGTTTTGAGTTTTCTTTAATCTGCGTTTTAACGCGTAAAAACAGCATAAAAACGACGAATTTTTATTATTCGTTTTTATTAATATTGCTTCCTATTTGAACGATTTCCAACGATCTAAAATGCTTGAAAATGCTTTATTTTAAAGCAAAACAGCACGTTTGAGCTTCAATCTGCGTTTAACGCGTAAACAGCATAAAACGACGAATCTTTTATTATTCGGTTTTTATTAATATTGCTTTTATTTGAACGATTTCAACGATCTAAATGCTTGAAAATGCTTATTTTAGCAAAACAGCACGTTTGAGCTTTAATCTGCGTTTTAACGCGTAAAGTCAGCATAAAAAACGACGAAATTTTATTATTCGTTTTTATTAATATTGCGTCTATTTGAAACGATTTCAACGATCTAAAGTGCTTGAAAATGATTATTGTAGCAAAACAGCACGTTTTGATTTTAATCTGCGTTTTAACGCGTAAACAGCATAAAACGTGACGAAATTTTTATTATTCCGTTTTTATTAATATTGCGTCTATTTGAACGATTTCAACGATCTAAAGTGCTTGAAAAATGATTATTTTAGCAAAACAGCACGTTCTGAGCTTTAATCTGCGCTTTTAACGCGTAAAACAGCATAAAAACGACGAAATTTTATTATTCGTTTTTATTAATATTGCGTCTATTTGAAACGATTTCAACGATCGTACCGCTTGAATATGATTATTTTAGCAAACAGCACGTTTTATTTTAATCTGCGTTTTAACGTAAAAACAGCATAAAAACGACGAATTTTTTATTATTCGTTTTTATTAATATTTTCTTCACGTATTTTGAACGATTTCAACTTATCTAAAAATGCTTGAAAATTTATTTTGTGCACAAATATATCGTTTTGAGCTTTAATCTGCGTTTTAACGCGTAAAAAACAGCATAAAACGACAGAAATTTTTATTATTCGTTTTTTATTAATATTGCGTCTATTTGAACGATTTCAACGATCTAAAATGCTTGAAAACATTATTTTAGCAAAACAGCGTTTTGAGCTATAATCTGCGTTTTAACGCGTAAAACAGCATAAAAACGACGAATTTTTTATTATTCGTTTTTTATTAATATTGCGTCTATTTGAACGATTTCAACGATCTAAAATGCTTTCAGCGCACGCTTATTTTAGTAAAACAGCACGTTTTGAGCTTTAATCTGCGTTTTAACTCGAAATAGCATAAAACGACTAAATTTTTATTATTCGTTTTTATTAATATTGCGTCTATTTGAACGATTTCAACGATCTAAAATGTTGAAAATGATTATTTTAGCAAAACAGCACGTTTTGAGCTTTAATCTGCGTTTTAACGCGTAAACAGCATAAAACGACGAATTTTTATTACTCGTTTTTATTAATATTGCTTCTATTTGAACGATTTCCAACGATCTAAAATGCTTGAAAATGTGCTTATTTTAGCAAAACAGCATCGTTTTGAGTTTTAATCTGCGTTTAACGCGTAAACAGCATAAAAACGACGAATTTTTATTATTCGTTTTTATTAATATTGCTTCTATTTGAACGATTTCAACGATCTAAAATGCTTGCAAATGCTTATTTTAGCAAAAACAGCACGTTTTGAGCTTTAATCTGCGGTTTAACGCGTAAAACAGCATAAAAACGACGAAATTTTATTATTCGTTTTTTATTAATATTGCGTCTATTTGAACGATTTCAACGATCTAAAATGCTTGAAAATGCTTATTTTAAAGCAAACAGCACGTTTTGAGCTTTAATCTGCGTTTTAACGCGTAAACAGCATAAAAAACGACGAATTTTTTATTATTCGTTTTATTAATATTGCGTCTATTTGAACGATTTCAACGATCTAAAATGCTTGAAAATGATTATTTTAGCAAAACAGCATCGTTTTGAGCTTTAATCTGCGTTTTAACGCGTAAAACAGCATAAAACGACGATTTTTTATTATTCGTTTTTTATTAATATTGCTTCTATTTGAACGATTTCAACGATCTAAAATGCTTGAAAATGCTTATTTTAGCAAAACAAGCATCGTTTTGAGCTTTAATCTGCGTTTTAACGCGTAAACAGCATAAAACGACGAATTTTTTATTATTCGTTTTTATTAATATTGCTTCTATTTGGAACGATTTCAACGATCTAAATGCTTGAAATGCTTATTTTAGCAAAACAGCACGTTTTGAGCTTTAATCTGCGTTTTAACGCGTGAAAACAGCATAAAAACGACAAAATTTTTATTATTCGTTTTTATTAATATTGCGTCTATTTGAACGATTTCAACGATCTAAAGTGCTTGAAAATGATTATTTTAGCAAAACAGCACGTTTTGAGCTTTTAATCTGTCTTGGCAGTAAAACAGCATAAAACGACGAAATTTTATTATCTGTTTTTATTAATATTGCGTCTATTTGAACGATTTCAACGATCTAAAATGCTTGAATATGATTATTCTTAGCAAAACAGCACGTTTTGAGCTTTAATCTGCGTTTCCAACGCGTAAAACAAAGCATAAAACGACGAATTTTTATTATTCGTTTTTACAATATTTCTTCTATTTGAACGATTCAACGATCTAAAATGCTTGGAAAATGTTTATTTTAGCAAAACAGCACGTTTTGAGTTTTAACCCGCGTTTAACGCGCAAAAACAGCATAAAACGACGAAATTTTATTATTCGTTTTTAATAATATTGCGTCTATTTGAACGATTTCAACGATCTAAAATGCTTGAAAATGATTATTTTAGCAAAACAGCACGTTTTGAGTTTTAATCTGCGTTTTAACGGCAAAACAGCATAAAAACGACGAATTTTTATTATTCGTTTTAATTAATATTTGCGTCTATTTTAACGATTTCAACGATCTAAAATGTGCTTGAAAATGGTTATTTTAGCAAAAACAGCACGTTTTGTGAGTTTGTTCCCGTGCTCTAACGCGTAAACAGCATAAAAAACGGGGACAAATTTTGCCATTCGTTTTATTAATATTTTCATTCGAACGATTTCAACAGATCTAAAATGCTTGAAATGCTGCATTTTAAAGCAAAACAGCACGTTTTGAGCTTAATCTGTGCTTTAACGGCGCAAAACAGCATAAAACGGGATGCAAAATTTTACGAGTTCGTTTTTATTAATATTGCGTCTATTTGAACGATTTCAACCCATTCTAAAGTGCTTTGAAAATGATTATTTTTAAAGCGCCAGCACGTTTGAGTTTAATCTGCGTTTTAACGCGTAAACAGCATAAAACCACGAAATTTTTATTTATTTCGTTTTTATTAATATTGCGTCTATTTGCCCGATTTCAATGATCTAAAATGCTTGAATATGATTATTTTAGCAAAAACAGCACGTTTTGAGTTTTAATCAGCGTTTTAACGCGTAAAACAGCATAAAAAACGACGAATTTTACATATCTGTTTTATTAATATTTCTTCTATTTGGAATCATTTCAACGGATCTGTCGCTTGAAAATTATTTAGCAAAACAGCACGTTTTGAGCTTTAATCTGCGTTTTAACGGCAAAATATAAAAAACGACGAAATTCTTTTATTATTCGTTTTTTATTATTATTGTGTCGGTCGAACGATTTCAACGATCTTCCGCCAAAAGCAGCTGGTTTTAGCAAAACAGCACGTTTTGAGATTAAATTCGCGTTTTAACGCGTAAAACAGCATAAAACCACGAATTTTTATTATTACGTTTACACATTACGCATTTGAACGATTTCAAACGACCTAAAATGCTTGAAAATGCTTTATTTTAGCAAAATGCGCGGTTTTGATTAATTCAGCGCGTGTTTTTAGCAACAGCAAAAAACGACGCAGCCCCTTTTATTATCTGTTTTGCTAATATTGCGTCTATTTGAACGATTTCAAACGATCTAAAGCGCTTCTGGAAAATGATTATTTAGCAAAACAGCACGTTTGAGCTTTAATCTGCGTTTTACCGCAAAACAGCATGTTCATCACCAAACTTTTATTATTCGTTTTATTAATATTGGCGGTCTATTTGAACGATTTCAACGATCTAAAATGCTTGAAAATGATTATTTCAGCAAACAGCACGTTTGAGTTTTAATCTGCGTTTTAACGCAAAAACAGCATAAAACGACGAAATTTTTATTATTCGTTTTTTATTAATATTGCGTCTATTTGAACGATTTAAACGATCTAAAAATGCTTGAAAACGATTATTTTGTTAAAACAGCCCGTTTTAGCTTTAAATCTGCGTTTTAACGCGTATAACAGCATAAAAACGACGAATATTTATTATTCGTTTTTATTAATATTGCTTCTATTTGAACGATTTCCCAACGATTCAAAATGCTTGAAAATGCTTTATTTTAGCAAAATGTTAATGTTTTGAGCTTTAATCTGCGTTTTAACGCGTAAAACAGCATAAAACGTGACGAAATTTTTTATTATTATTCGTTTTTTATTAATATTAGTGCCCCATTTGAACGATTTCAACGATCTAAAATGCTTGGAATATGATTATTTTAGCAAAACAGCACGTTTTGAGTTTTTAATCTGCGTTTTAACGCGTAAAACAGCATAAAAAACGACGAAATTGCATTATTCGCTTTTTATTAATATTGCGTCTATTTGAACGATTTCAACGATCTAAACTGCTTGAAAATGATTATTTTAGCAAACAGCACGTTTTGAGTTTCTTAATCTGCGTTTTAACGCGTGCAGCATAAAACGACGAATTTTTTATTATTATCTGTTTTTTATTAATATTGCTTCTATTTGAAACGATTTCAAATACCCGTAAAATGTTTGAAATGCTTATTTTAAAGCAAAACAGCACGTTTTGAGCTTCTTTAATCTGCGCGCTTTAACGCAAAACAGCATAAAAACGACGAAATTTTTATTATTCGTTTTACATTATTGCGTCTGTTTGAACGATTTAAACGATCTAAAAGCTTTGAAAATGATTTTGAAGTAAAACAGCACGTTTTTAGCTTTAATCTGCGTTTTAACGCGTATGGGTCATTAAATGTAAAAAAGCATAAAAAAAACTTTTTTATTCGTTTTTTTTAATATTGCGTCTATTTGAACGGGGTTTCAACGATCTAAAATGTTGAAAATGATTATTTTTGCAAAAAAAGCACGTTTTGAGCTTTTAAAAATTTTTTTAACGCGAAAAAAGCATTAAAAAAAACGAATTTTTTTTATTCGTTTTTTTTTAATATTGCCCTTTTATTTGAACGATTTTTAACGATCTAAAAAAGCTTGAAAATGTTTTTTTTAGCAAAACAGAAGTTTTGAGTTTTAATCTGCGTTTTAACGGAAAACAGCAAAAAAAACGAAGAAATTTTTTTTATTCCCTTTTAATTTAAAATTGCGTCTATTTGAAAAGATTTCAACACCCAAAAAAAGCTTTAAAATGATTATTTTAGCAAAAAAGCACGTTTTGAGTATTAATCTGCGTTTAAAAGCGAAAACAAAATAAAAAACGACGATTTTTATTATTGGTTTTTTTAATATTGTTTTTATTTGAACGATTTTTTAAGATCTAAAATGCTTGAAAATGGGTTATTTTAGGGAAAACAGCACGTTTTGAGGGTTTAATCTGCGTTTTAGCGCGTAAAACAGATAAAAAAAGACGAAATTTTTATTATTCGTTTTTTATAATATTGCGTCTATTTGAAAAGGGTTTCCCAAAGATCTAAAGTGCTTTAAATGATTATTTTTTGCAAAAAAACACGTTTTGAGTTTCCCAAACTGCGTTTTAACGCGTAAAAAAAGCATAAAAAAGACGAAATTTTTTTTATTGTTTTTTTTAATATTGCGTCTATTTTTAAAAGATTTCAACGATTTTAAAATGCTTGAAAATGAAATTTTTTAAGCAAAACAGTTTTTTAGCTTTAATCTGCGTTTTAACGCGTAAAACAGCATAAAACGACGAATTTTTATTATTCGTTTTTTTTTAATATTGCGTCTATTTTTAACGATTTCAACGATCTAAAATGTTTTAAAATGATTATTTTAGCAAAACAGCACGTTTTGAGCTTTAATCTGCGTTTTTAAAGCGTAAAACAGCATAAAAAAGACGAATTTTTTTTTTATCTGCTTTTTATTAATATTGCGTCCCATTTTTAAAGATTTCAACGATCTAAAATGTTTGAAAAGATTATTTTGCAAAACAAAACGTTTTGAGCTTTAATCTGGGTTCCCCGTAAAAAAGCATAAAAAAGACGAATTTTTATTATTCGTTTTTATTAATATTGCGTCTATTTGAACGATTTCAACGATCTAAAAAAGCTTGAAAAAAGGTTTTTTTGCAAAAAAGCACGTTTTGAGTTTTAATCTGCGTTTTAACCCGTAAAAAAGCATAAAAAGACGAAATTTTTTTTTATTTGTTTTTAATTTAAAATTGCGGCCCATTTTTAAAAGATTTCAACGATCTAAAATGTTTAAAATGATTATTTTGCAAAAAAGCACGTTTTGAAAACTTTAATCTGCGTTTTAGCGCGTAAAAAAAGCATAAAAAAAAACGAATTTTTTTTATTCGTTTTTATTAATATTGCCCATTTGAAAAGATTTCAACGATCTAAAAAAGCTTGAAAATGCTTATTTTGCAAAAAAGCACGTTTTGAGTTTAACCCCCCCTTTTTAAAGCGAAAACAGCATAAAAAACGAAATTTTTAATATTCGTTTTTTCCAATTTTTCCCCCTTTTAACGATTTTCAACGATCTAAAAAAGTTTTAAAATGATTATTTTAGCAAAACAGCACGTTTTGAGCTTTAATCTGCGTTTTTTAAAGCGAAAACAGCAAAAAACACGAAAATTTTTTTTTTATTCGTTTTAATTAATATTGCGTTATTTTTAAAAGATTTCAACGATCTAAAAATGCTTGAAAATGGTTATTTTAGCAAAACAGCACCCTTTTGAGCTTTAATCTGCGTTTTAACCCTAAAAAAGCATAAAAAAGACGAATTTTTTTTTATTGTTTTTTTTTAATATTTCTTCATTTGAACGATTTCAACGATCTAAAATGCTTGAAAAGCTTTTTTTAGCAAAAAAAGCACGTTTTGATCTTTAATCTGCGTTTTTTTAAACCCCCAAACAGCATAAAAAACGAGAAAAATTTTATTATTCGTTTTTTAAATATTGCGTCTATTTGGGAAAGATTTCCCCCAAAGATCTAAAGGCTTGAAAAATGATTATTTTTGGGAAAAAAAGCACGTTTTGAGTTTTTAAACTGCTTTTTAACCCCGTAAAAAAGCATAAAAAAAAGACGAAATTTTTATTATTCGTTTTTATTAATATTGCGTCTATTTGAAAAGGGTTTCAACGATCTAAAAAAGCTTGAATATGATTATTTTAGCAAAACAGCACGTTTTTAGTTTTTAAACAGCGTTTTAAAAAGCGTAAAAAAGCATAAAAACGGGCGAATTTTTTTTTATTCGTTTTATTAATATTTCTTCATTTGGGAAAGATTTCAAAAGATCCAAAAAAGCTTTAAAATGCTTATTTTAGCAAAACAGCACGTTTTTAGTTTTTAAACTGCGTTTTTAAAGCGTAAAAAAAGCATAAAAAAAAAAATTTTTATTATTCGTTTTTTTTAAAGGCCCATTTGAACGGGTTTCAACGATCTAAAAAAGCTTGAAAAATGCTTATTTTAGCAAAAACAGCACGTTTTGAGCTTTAATCTGCGTTTTAACGCGTAAAACAGCATAAAACGAAAATTTTTATTATTCGTTTTTATTAATATTGCGTCTATTTGAACGATTTAAAAGTCTTTAAAAAGCTTTAAAAAAGATTATTTTAGCAAAAAAGCACGGGTTTTTAGTTTTAACGGGGTTTTTAAAGCAAAACAGCATAAAAAAGACGAATTTTTTTTTTATTGGTTTTTTTTAATATTGCTTCTATTTGAACGATTTCAACGATCTAAAATGCCGAAAATGCTTATTTTGAAAACAGCACGTTTTGAGTTTTTAAACAGCGTTTTAACGCGTAAAAGCTAAAAAACGACGAATTTTTTTTATTCGTTTTTTTTAAAATTTTTTTCTATTTGAACGATTTCAACGGGTCTAAAAAAGCTTGAAAAAGCTTATTTTAGCAAAAAAAGCACGTTTTGAAATTTTTTAAACTGCGTTTTAACGCGTAAAACAGCATAAAAACGACGAAATTTTTTTTTTATCTTCTTTTTATTAATATTGCGTCTATTTGAACGATTTCAACGATCTAAAATGCTTTAAAATGATTATTTTGGAAAAAAAGCACGTTTTTAGATTAATCTGCGTTTTAACGCGAAAACAGCATAAAAAAGACGAATTTTTTTTTTATTGGTTTTTATTAATATTGCTTCTATTTTTAACGATTTCAACGATCTTTAAAGCTTGGGAAAAAGCTTTTTTTTTAGCAAAACAGCACGTTTTGAGCTTTTTAAACTGCGTTTTAGCGCGTAAAAAAGCATAAAAAAAGGGCGAAATTTTTTTTATTCGTTTTTTTAAAATTGCGTCTATTTGAACGATTTCCCAAAGATCTAAAGTGCTTTTAAAAAAGATTATTTTAGCAAAAAAGCACGTTTTGAGCTTTTTAAACGCGTTTTAACCCTAAAACAGCCCTAAAAAAAGGGCGAAATTTTTTTTTATTCGTTTTTATTAATATTGGGCTATTTGGGAAAGATTTCCCCAAAGATTAAAAAAGCTTGAAAATGATTATTTTAGCAAAAAAAGCACGTTTTGAGCTTTTTAAACTGCGTTTTTTAAAGCGTAAAAAGGGGATAAAACGAGAATTTTTTTTATTCGTTTTTATTAATTTTTGCCTATTTGGGAAAGATTTCCCAAAGATCTAAAAAAGCTTGAAAATGCTTTTTTTTAGCAAAACAGCACGTTTTTTAGCTTTAATCTGCGTTTTTAAAGCGTAAAACAGCATAAAAAAGACGAAATTTTATTATTTTGTTTTTTTTTAAAATTGCGTCTATTTTTAAAAGATTTCAAGATCTAAAATGCTTGAAAATGATTATTTTAGCAAAAAAAGCAAAGTTTTGAGTTTTTTAAACTGCGTTTTAACGCAAAAAAGCATAAAAACGACGAATTTTTTATTATTAGTTTTTTTTAATATTGCTTCTATTTGAACGATTTCAACGATCTAAAAAAAGTTTTAAAAAAGCTTTTTTTTAGCAAAACAGCACGTTTTGAGCTTTAACCCGTTTTAACGCGTAAAACAGCAAAAAAACGACGAAATTTGTATTATTCGTTTTTATTAATATTGGTCCCCGGGGAAAGATTTCAACGATTTTAAACTGCTTGAAAAAAGATTATTTTAAAACAAAACAGAAGTTTTGAGTTTAATCTGCGTTTTTTAAAAAGGTAAAAAAAAAATAAAAACGACGAATTTTTTTTTATTCGTTTTTTAATATTTCTTTTTATTTTTAACGGGTTTCCCAAAGATCTTTAAAAAGCTTTTAAAAAGCTTTTTTTTAGCAAAAAAGCACGTTTTGAGTTTTTAAACTGCGTTTTGCGTAAAAAAGCATTAAAAAGCAAATTTTTTATTCGTTTTTTTTTAATATTGCGGCCCCCTTTTAACGATTTCAACGATCTAAAATGCTTTTAAAAAGATTTTTTTTAGCAAAACAGCACGTTTTGAAAAATTAATCTGCGTTTTAACCCCGTAAAACAGCAGTCGACGGGAAATTTTTTTTATTGGTTTTTATTAATATTGTTTTTATTTGAACGATTTCAACGATCTAAAAATGCTTGAAAATGCTTATTTTTAGCAAAAAAGCACGTTTTGAGTTTTTAAACTGCGTTTTAGGGGTAAAACAGCATAAAAACGACGAAATTTTTTTTATTCGTTTTTATAATATTGCGTCTTTAAAATTTTTTGAATTTTTTGGAATTTTCCAAACGAACTAAAAGTCC
>NW_027047466.1:0-14700 GCF_025399875.1 Dalotia coriaria
AAACCTTTTTTTTTGCTTTTGACGTTGAACGTTCAAATAGAGCAATTAATAAAAAACGAATAATAAAAATTTGTCGTTTTATGCTGTTTTACGCGTTAAAACGCAGATTAAAGCTCAAAATCGTGCTGTTTTGCTAAAATAATCATTTCGCATTTTAGATCGCTGAAATCGTTCAAATAGAGAGCAATATTAATAAAAACGAATAATAAAAATTTCGTCGTTTTTATGCTGTTTTACGCGTTAAAACGCAGATTAAAAGCTCAAAACGTGCTGTTTTGCTAAAATAAGCATTTTCAAGCATTTTAGATCGTTGAAATCGTTCAAATAGACGCAATATTAATAAAAACGAATAATAAAAATTTTGTCGTTTTATGCTGTTTTACGCGTTAAAACGCAGATTAAAGCTCAAAACGTGCTGTTTTGCTAAAATAAGCATTTTCAAGCATTTTAGATCGTTGAAATCGTTCAAATAGAAGCAATATTAATAAAAACGAATAATAAAAATTCGTCGTTTTTATGCTGTTTTACGCGTTAAAACGCAGATTAAAGCTCAAAACGTGCTGTTTTGCTAAAATAAGCATTTTCAAGCATTTTAGATCGCTGAAATCGTTCAAATAGACGCAATATTAATAAAAAACGAATAATAAAAATTTCGTCGTTTTATGCTGCTTTACGCGTTCAAAACGCAGATTAAAGCTCAAAACGTGCTGTTTTGCTAAAATAAGCATTTTCAAGCATTTTAGATCGTTGAAATCGTTCAAATAGACGCAATATTAATAAAAAACGAATAATAAAATTTCGTCGTTTTTGCTGTTTTACGCGTTAAAACGCAGAATAAAAGCTCAAACGCTGTTTTGCTAAAATAAGCATTTTCAAACATTTTAGATCGTTGAAATCGTTCAAATAGAGCAATAAATACGAATAATAAAAAAATTCGTACGTTTTATGTGTTTTACGCGTTAAAAACGCAGATTAAAGCTCAAAACGTGCTGTTTTGCTAAAATAAGCATTTTTCTAAACATTTTAGATCGCTTGAAATCGTTCAAATAGAGCAATATTAATAAAAACGAATAATAAAAATTTCTGTCGTTTTATGCTGTTTTCGCGTTAAAACGCAGATTAAGCTCAAAACGTGCTGTTTTGCTAAATAAGCATTTTCAAGCATTTTAATCGTGAAATCGTTCAAATAGAGCAATATAAATAAAAACGAATAATAAAAATTTCGTCGTTTTATGCTGTTTTACGCGTTAAAACGCAGATTAAAGCTCAAAACGTGCTGTTTTGCTAAAATACATTTTCAAGCATTTTAGATCGTTGAAATCGTTCGCCAAATAGAAGCAAATATTAATAAAAACGAATAATAAAAATTCGTCGTTTTATGCTGTTTTACGCGTTAAAACTCCAGATTAAAGCCTTCAAAACGTGCTGTTTTGCCAAAATACATTTTCAAGATTTTTAGATCGTTGAAATTGTTCAAATAGAAGCAATTATTAATAAAACGAATAATAAAAATCTGCTGTTTTATGCTGTTTCAGCGCGTTAAAACGCAGAAGCTCAAAAACGTGCTGTTTTGCTAAAATAAGCATTTTCAAGCATTTTAGATCGTTGAAATCGTTCAAATAGAAGCAATATTAATAAAAAAACGAATAATAAAAATTCGTCGTTTTATAAGTTGTTTACGCGTTAAAACGCAGATTAAAGCTCAAAACGTGATGTTTTGCTAAAATAAGCATTTTCGAAGCATTTTAGATCGCTGAAATCGTTCAAACAGACGCAATATTAATAAAAACAACAATAAAAAATTTCGTCGATTTTATAAGCTGTTTTACGCTGCTAAACGCAGATTAAAGCTCAAAAACGCTGTTTTGCTAAATAAGCATTTTCAAGCATTTTGTGATCGCTGAACCGTTCAAATAGAAGCCACATAATAAAAAAACGAATAATAAAAATTTCGTCGTTTTTATGCTGTTTACGCTGCTAAAACGCAGATTAAAGCTCAAAACGCGCGGTTTTGCTAAAATAAGCATTTCAATCATTTTTAGATCGTTTAAATCGTTCAAATAGACGCAATATTAATGAAAAAAAAAAAGGAATAATATAAAATCTGGCCGCCTTTATGCTGTTTACGCGTTAAACGCAGATTAAAAGCTCAAAACGTGCTGTTTTGCTAAAATAAGCATTTTCGCCATTTTAGATCGTTGAAAATCGTTCAACAGAAGCAATATTAATAAAAAACGAATAAAAAAATTCGTCGCTTTATGCTGTTTTACGCGTTAAACGCAGATTGGGAAGCTCAAAACGTGCTGTTTTGCTAAAATAAGTTTTCAAGCAATTTAGATCGTTGAAATCGTTCAAATAGACGCAATATTAATAAAACGAATAATAAAAATTTCGTCGCTTTTATGCTGCTCGCCACGTTAAAACGTAGATTAAAGCTCAAACGTGCTGTTTTGCTAAAAATAAGCATTTTCAAGCATTTTAGATCGTTGAAATCGTTCAAATAGAAGCTAACATTAATAAAAACGAATAATAAAAAAATCTCGTCGTTTCCCCTTTTATGTTGTTTTACGTTAAAACGCAGATTAAAGCTCAAAACAAGCTGTTTTGCTAAAATAACTACCAGCATTTAGATCGTTGAAAATCGTTCAAATATAGCTAACATTAATAAAAACGAATAAAAAATTCGTCGTTTTATGCTGTTTTACGCGTTAAAACCCAGATTAAAAGCTCAAACGTGCTGTTTTGCTAAAATAAGCATTTTCGCTGATTTTAGATCGCTGGAAATCGTTCAAATAGAAGCAATATTAATAAAACGAATAATAAAAAATTCGTTGTTTTATGCCGTTTTACGCGTTAAAACGCAGTTCAAAACGTGCTGTTTTACAACAAGCATTTTCAAGCATTTTAGATCGTTGAAATCGTCTTCAAATAGAAGCACATTAATAAAAAACGAATAATAAAAATTCGTCGTTTTTATAGCTGTTTTACGCGTTAAAACGCAGATTAAAGCTCAAACGTGATGTTTTGCTAAAATAAGCATTTTCAAGCATTTTAGATCGTTGAAAATCGTTCAAATAGACGCACATTAATAAAAACGAATAATAAAAATTTCGTCGGTTTTATGCTGTTTACGCGTTAAAAACGCAGATTAAAGCTCAAAACGTGCTGTTTTGCTAAAATAAGCATTTTCAAGCATTTTAGATCGTTGAAATCGTTCAAATAGAAGCTAGCCAATAAAAACGAATAATAAAAATTTCGTCGTTTTTATGCTGTTTTACGCGTTAAAACGCAGATTAAAGCTGAAAACGCGGTTTTAAGTAAAATAAGCATTTTCAAGCATTTTAGATCGTTGAAACGTTCAAATAGACGCAATATTAATGAAAAAGAAATAATATAAAATCTGTCGTTTTATGTTGTTTTACGCGTTAAAAACGCAGATTGCAAAAGCTCAAAACGTGCTGCTTTTGCTAAAATAAGCATTTCGCCATTTTAGATCGCTGGAAGTCGTTCAAATAGAAGCAATATAATAAAAAAACGAATAATAAAATTCGTCGTTTTATGCTGTTTTACGCGTTAAACGCAGTGATTAAAGCTCAAAACGTGCTGTTTTGCTGTACAAGCATTTTCAAGCAATTTAGATCGCTGAAATCGTTCAAATAGACGCAATATTATTAAAAACGAATAATAAAAATTTCGTCGCTTATGCTGTTTACAGTTAAAACGCAGATTAAAGTTCAAAACGTGCTGTTTTGCTAAAATAAGCATTTTCAAGCATTTTAGACGTTGAAATCGTTCAAATAGAAGCCAATATTAATAAAAGCGCCGAATAATAAAAAATTCGTCGTTTTATGCTGTTTTACGCGTTAAAACGCAGATTAAAGCTCAAAAATGTGCTGTTTTGCTAAAATAAGCATTTTCAAGCATTTTGATCGTTGAAATCGTTCAAATAGAAGCAATTTAAAAAAAAAACGAAAAAAAAAAATTCGTTTTGTTTTTCTGTTTTACGCGTTAAACCAAAAAAATTTCAAAAGGGTTTTTAAATAATTTTGAATTTTAATTGAAATTTAAAACGAATATAAATTAAAAGTAAAAATTTGTTATGTTTTTTAAAAAAAGCTTTAAATTTAAAAGGTTTTTTGCTTAAAAAAAATTTTCATTTTTTTGAAATTAAAATGGGGTAATATTAAAAAAACGATAATAAAAATCGTTTTTTTGTTAAAAGCTTAAAAAGATTAAAAAAAACTTTGCTTTAAAAAGTTTTAAATTTTAGGTTAATTTAAATGAAATAAAAAAAAAAATATAAAAGCTTTTATGTTTAGTTAAAAAAATAAATAAAATCTGTTTTTTATTTAGTTTTAACGTTAAAAAAAATAAAAAAATTTAATAAAATTTACGTTAAACTGGTTTTAAGGGGTTAAACAAAAAAATAAACTTTTGTTTTGAAATTTCAATTTAACATTTTAAGTTAAATTTAAAAAACATTTTAATAAAAATATAAAAACCTTATAAGGTTTTTAAAAAAAATAAAAAACCTTTTTTTAACTTCAAAAGCATTTTAATTTAAATTTTTCAAAAAAAAGCATTTAACGTTAAAAATTTTTAAAATTTTTATAAAAAAGAAAAAATTTTTTTAAATTGTTTTTAAAAATAAAATTTTAAAAATTTTGTAAATCTTTTTAAAAAACTTTTTAAAAAAAAATTTAAAACTCGTTTTATTTAGCGTTCCGATTACCAACGAAAGTTAAAAAAAATTTAAATTTTAGATTTAAATCGTTAAATAGGAAAAAATTAAAAAAAAAAAATAAAAATTTGTCGTTTTAGCTTTTTACGCTTAAAAACGAAAAAACTAAACGGGTTTTTCTAAAAAAATTTCCTTTTTGATCGTTAAACCGTTTAAAAAAAATTAATAAAAAAAATAAAAAAATTCCCTTTTTCGTTTTAGGAAATTGTTAAAGCCAAAACGGGTTTTAAAAAAATTTTATTTTAGATCTTAACCTTCAAACGCGCAATTATTAAAAAACTAAAATTTTTTTTTATGTTTTAACGCTTAAACGCAGAATAAAGCTCAAAAATGCTTTTTTAAAAATAAATTTTACTTTAAACGTTAAACGTTAAAAGAAGCAAATTTAAAAAAAAAAAAAAATGTTTTTTGTTTTCCTTAAAACGGATTGGGTCAAAGTGCTTTTTAAAAAACATAATTAACATTTTGACCCCAAACGTTAAAATTAATAAAAACGAATAATAAAAAATTAGTCGTTTTTATGATGTTTTACGCGTTAAAACGCAGATTAAAGCTCAAAACGTGCTGTTTTAACAAAAATAAGCATTTTCAAGCATTTTAGATCGTTGAAATCACGTTCAAATAAAGCAATATTAATAAAAACGAATAATAAAAATTCGTCATTTTATGCTGTTTTACGCGTTAAACGCAGAATAAAGCTCAAAGAAACGTGCTGTTTTTTGCTGAAATAAAGCATTTTACCAAGAAAGCATTTTAGATCGTTGAAATCGTTTGAACCAAACAATATTAATAAAACGAATAATAAAAAATCGTCATTTTTTATGCTCTTTTACGCGTTAAAACGCAGATTAAAGCTCAAAACGTGCTGTTTTGCTAAAATAAAAAACATTTTCAAGCAATTTAGATCGTTGAAATCGCTCAAATAGACGCAATATTAATAAAAACGAATAATAAAAAATTTCGTCGTTTTTATGCTGTTTTACGCGTTAAAACGCAGAATAAAGCTTTCAAAGCGATGCTGTTTTTGCTTCAAAATAACATTTTCAAGCATTTTTAGATCGTTGAAGTCGTTCAAATAGAAGCAATATTGGCAAAAACGAATAATAAAAAATTCGTCGCTTTTATGATGTTTTACGCGGTAAAACGCAGATTAAAACTCCAAACATTTTGTTTTGCTTTCGTCACTTTCAAGCATTTTAGATCGTGTCGTTCAAATAGAAGCAATATTAATAAAAACGGAATAAATAAAAATTCGTCGTTTTATGCTGTTTACGCGTTAAAACGCAGAATAAAAGCTCAAAACGTGCTGTTTTGCTAAAAAATAAGCATTTTTCAAGCATTTTAGATCGTTGAAATCGTTCAAATAGAAGCAATATTAATAAAAACGAATAATAAAAATTCGTCGTTTTATGCTGTTTTTACGCGTTAAAACGCAGAATAAAGCTCAAAACGTGCTGTTTTGCTAAAATAAGCATTTTCAAAACATTTTAGATCGTTGAAATCGTTCAAATAGAAGCAATATTAATAAAAACGAATAATAAATTCGTCGTTTTTTATGCTGTTTTACGCGTTAAAACGCAGATTAAAGCTCAAAACGTGCTGTTTTGCTAAAATAAAGCATTTTTCAAGCATTTTAGATCATTGAAATCGTTCAAATAGACGCAATATTAACAAAAGCAGGAATAATAAAAAATTCGTCGTTTTTACATGCTGTTTTACGCGTTAAAACGCGATTAAAGCTCAAAACGATGCTGTTTTGCTAAAATAAACATTTTCAAGCATTTTAGATCGTTGAAATCGTTCAAATAGAAGCTTAATATTAATAAAAACAGATATTAAAAATTAGTCGTTTTATGCTGTTTACGTTAAAACGCAGATTAAAAGCTCAAAACATTGCTGTTTTGCTAAAATAAGCATTTTCAAGCATTTTTAGATCGTTGAAATCGTTCCATCAGAAGCAATATTAATAAAAACGAATAATAATAAAAAATTTAGTCGTTTTTATGCTGTTTTACGCGTTAAAACGCAGATTAAACCTCAAAACGTGCTGTTTTGCTAAAATAAGCATTTTCAAGCATTTTTTAGATCGTTGAAATCACACGTTCAAATAGACGCAATATTAATAAAAACGAATAATAAAATTTCGTCGTTTTTATGCTGTTTTACGCGTTAAAACGCAGATTAAAAGCTCAAATCGTGCTGTTTTGCTAAAATAGCATTTCAAGCATTTTTAAAATCGTTGAAATCGTTCAGAAATATAAGCAATATTAATAAAAAAACGAATAATAAAAAATTCGTCGTTTTATGCTGTTTTACGCGTTAAAACGCAGATTAAAACTCAAAACGTGCTGTTTTGCTAAAATAAGCATTTTCAGCTTTTTAGATCGTTGAAATCGTTCAAATATAGACGCAATAAAAATAAAAAACGAATAATAAAAATTTCGTCGTTTTTATGCTGTTTTACGCTAAAACGCAGAATAAAAACTCAAAACGTGCTGTTTTTGCTAAAATAATAAAGCATTTTCAAGCATTTTAGATCGTTGAAATCGTTCAAATAGACGCAATATTAAAAAACGGGTAAAAAAAATTTCGTCGTTTTATGCTGTTTTTCGCGTTAAAACGCAGATTAAGGAGTCAAAACGTGCTGTTTTGCAGCACAAAATAAGCATTTTCAAGCATTTTAGATCGTTGAAATCGCTCAAATAGAAGCAATATTAATAAAACGAATAATAAAAATTCGTCGTTTTTATGCTGTTTTACGCGTTAAAACGCAGAATAAAGCTCAAAACGTGCTGTTTTGCTAAAATAAGCCTTTTCAAGCATTTTTAGATCGTTGAAATCGTTCAAATAGAAGCAATATTAATAAAACGAATAATAAAATTCGTCGTTTTATGCTTTTGTTTACGCGTTAAAACAGAATAAAACTCAAACATTAACAATTTTGCTAAAATAAAGCATTTTCAAGCATTTAGATCGTTGAAATCCGTTTCAAATAAAACAATATTAATAAAACGAATAATAAAAAATTCGTCGTTTTTTATGCTGTTTTACGCGTTAAAACGCAGATTAAAACTCAAAACGTGCTGTTTTGCTAAAATAAGCATTTTCAAGCATTTTTAGATCGTTGAAATCGTTCAAATAGACGCAATATTAATAAAAACGAATAATAAAAATTCGTCGTTTTATATGCTGTTTACGCGTTAAAACGCAGATTAAAAGCTCAAAAACGTGCTGTTTTGCTAAAATAAGCATTCCAAGCGGTACAGATCGTTGAAATCGTTCAAATAAAGAAGCAATATTAATAAAAACGAATAATAAAATTCGTCGTTTTTATGCTGCACGCGTTAAAACGCAGATTAAACCTCAAAACGTGCTGTTTTGCTAAAATAAAGCATTTTCAAGCATTTTAGATCGTTGAAATCGTTCAAATAGACGCAATAAAATAAAAAAACGAATAATAAAAATTTCGTCGTTTTTTTATGCTGTTTTACGCGGTAAAAACGCAGAATAAAGCTCAAAACGTGCTGTTTGCTAAAATAAGCATTTTCAAGCATTTTAGATCGTTGAAATCTCGTTCAAATAGACACGCAATATTAATAAAAACGAATAATAAAAATTTCGTCGTTTTTATGCTGTTTTACGCGTTAAAACGCAGATTAAAAGCTCAAATCGTGCTGTTTTTGCTAAAATAAGCATTTTTCAAGCATTTAAATCTTTGAAATCGTTCAAATAGAAACAATATTAATAAAAACGAATAATAAAATTCGTCGTTTTTTATGCTGTTTTACGCGAAACGCAGATTAAAGCTCAAAACGTGCTGTTTTTGCTAAAATAAAGCATTTTCAAAAGCTTTAGATCGTTGAAATCGTTCAAATAGACGCGTAAAATAAAAACGAATAATAAAATTTCGTCGTTTTTTTATGCTGTTTTAAAACGCAGATTAAAGAAGCTCAAAACGAGCTGCGAACAGCAAAATAAGCTTTTCAAGCATTTTAGATGTTGAAATCGTTCAAATAGAAGCAATATTAAAAACGAATAATAAAATTTCGTCGTTTTATGCTGTTTTACGCGTTAAACGCAGATTTAAAACTCAAAACGTGCTGTTTTTGCTAAAATAAAGCATTTTCAAGCATTTTTAGATCGTTGAAATCATTTAAATAGAAACAATATTAATAAAACGAATAATAAAAAATCGTCATTTTATGCTGTTTTACGCGTTAAATTGCAGATTAAAGCTCAAAACGTGCTGTTTTGCTAAAATAAAAGCATTTTTACAAACTTTTTAGATCGTTGAAATCGTTTAAATAGACGCAATAAAAATAAAAACGAATAATAAAAGAATTTCGTCGTTTTTATGCTGTTTTACGCGTTAAAACGCAGAATAAAGCTCAAGCGATGCTGTTTTGCTAAAATAAAGCATTTTCAAGCATTTTAGATCGTTGAAATCACGTTCAAATAGACGCAATATTAATAAAACGAATAATAAAAATTCGTCGTTTTATGCTGTTTTACGCGTTAAAACGCAGATTAAAGCTCAAAACGTGCTGTTTAACTAAAATAAGCATTTTCAGCATTTTGATCGTTGGGAAATCGTTCAAATAGAAGCAATATTAAAAAAACGAATAATAAAAAATTTCGTCGTTTTATGCTGTTTTACGCGTTAAACGCAGATTAAAGCTCAAACGTGCTGTTTTGCTAAAATGGCAAAGCATTTTAGATCGTTGAAATCATTCAAATAGACGCAATATTGTAAAAAACGAATAATAAAAAATTCGTCGTTTTTATGCTGTTTTTGCGCGTTAAAACGCAGATTAAAGCTCAAAACGTGCTGTTTTTGCTAAAATAAGCATTTTCAAGCACATTTTAGATCGTTGAAATCGTTCAAATAGACGCAATATTAATAAAAACGAATAATAAAATTTCGTCGTTTTTTTATGCTGTTTTACGCGTTAAAACGCAGATTAAAGCTCAAAACGTGCTGTTTTTGCTTTCAAATAAGCATTTTCAAGCATTTTTAGATCGTTGAAATCGTTTAAATAGAAGCTTAATATTAATAAAAACGAATAATAAAAAATTCGTCATTTTTGTAACATTTTTACGCATTAAATTGCAGATTAAGCTCAAACGTGCTGTTTGCTAAAATAAGCATTTTCAAGCTTTTTTAGATCGTTAAATCGTTCACATAGACGCAATAAAAATAAAAACGAATAATAAAAATTTCGTCGTTTTTATGCTGTTTTACGCGTAAAAACGCAGAATAAAGCTCAAAACGTGCTGTTTTGCTAAAATAAGCATTTTCAAGCATTTTTAGATCGTTGAAATCGTTCAAATAGACGCAATATTAATAAAAAACGAATAATAAAAAATTCGTCGTTTTTTATGCTGTTTACGCGTTAAAACGCAGATTAAAGCTCAAAACGTGCTGTTTTGCTAAAATAAAGCATTTTCAAGCATTTTAGATCGTTGAAATCGTTGAAATAGACGCAATATTAATAAAAGCAGATAATAAAAAATTCGTCGTTTTATGCTGTTTTTACGCGTTAAAACGCAGATTAAAGCTCAAAACGTGCTGTTTTGCTTTAAAATAAGCATTTTCAACATTTTAGATCGTTGAAATCGTTCAAATAGAAGCAATATTAATAAAACGAATAAAAATTCGTCGTTTTTTAATAGCACCATTTTACGCGTTAAAACACAGATTAAACCTCAAAACGTGCTGTTTTTTGCTTTAAAATAATAAGCATTTTTCAAGCATTTTTAGATCGTTGAAATCGTTCAAATAGACGCAATATTAATAAAACGAATAATAAAAATTTCGTCGTTTTTTATGCTGTTTTTGCACGCGTTAAAACGCGAATTAAACTCAAAACGCTGTTTTGGCACAAAATAAAGCATTTTCAAGCATTTTTAGATCGTTGAAAATCGTTTTAAATAGAAGCAATATTAATAAAAACGAATAATAAAATTCGTTATTTTATGCTGTTTTACGCGTTAAATTGCAGATTAAAGCTCAAAACGTTAACTGTTTTTGCTAAAAAATAAGCATTTTCAAGCTTTTAAGATCTTTGAAATCGTTCAAATAGACGCAATAAAATAAAAACGAATAATAAAAATTTCGTCGTTTTTATGCTGTTTTACGCGTAAAACGCAGAATAAAACTCAAACGTGCTGTTTGCTTTAAAATAAACATTTTCAAGCATTTTAGATCGTTGAAATCGTTCAAATAGACGCAATATTAATAAAAACGAATAATAAATTTGTCGTTTTTTATGCTGTTTTGTTAAAACGCGCAGATTAAAGCTCAAAACGTGCTGTTTTGCTTTAAAATAAGCATTTTCAAGCATTTTTAGATCGTTGAAATCGTTCAAATAGACGCAATATTAATAAAAACGAATAATAAAAATTCGTCGTTTTTTGTACTTACTTACGCGTTAAAACGCAGATTAAGCTCAAAACGTGCTGTTTTGCTAAAATAAAAGCATTTTCAAGCATTTTAGATCGTTGAAATCGTTCAAATAGAAACATATTAATAAAAAACGAATGTAAAAATTCGTCGTTTTTTATGCTGTTTTACGCGTTAAAACGCGGGTAAACCTCAAAACGTGCTGTTTTGCTAAAATAAGCATTTTCAAGCATTTTAGATCGTTGAAATGCGTTCAAATAGACGCAATATTAATAAAAAGAGCGAATAATAAAAATTTCGTCGTTTTTTTATGCTGTTTTACGCGTTAAAACGCAGATTAAAGCTCAAAACGTGCTGTTTTGCTTTAAAATAAGCATTTTTCAAGCATTTTAGATCGTTAATCGTTCCAAAAATAGACGCAATATTAATAAAAACGAGATAATAAAAATTTCGTCGTTTTTTATGCTGTTTTACGCGTTAAAACGCAGATTAGAAACTCAAATCGTGCTGTTTTGCTTTAAAATATAAAAGCATTTTCAAGCATTTTAAATCGTTGAAATCGTTCAAATAGAAACAATAATAAAAACGAATAATAAAAATTCGTCGTTTTATGCTGTTTTACGCGTTAAAACGCAGATTAAAACTCAAAACGTGCTGTTTTTTGCTTTAAAATAAGCATTTTAAGCTTTTTTAGATCGTTGAAATCGTTCGATAGACGCAATAAAAATAAAAACGAATAATAAAAAGAATTTCGTCGTTTTTTATGCTGTTTTACGCGTTAAAACGCAGAATAAAGCTCAAAAACGTTAACATTTTGCTAAAATAAGCATTTTCAAGCATTTTTAGATCGTTGAAATCGTTCAAATAGACGCAATATTAATAAAAACGAATAATAAAAAATTCGTCGTTTTTATGCTGTTTTACGCGTTAAAACGCAGATTAAAGCTCAAAACGAGCTGTTTTTGCTAAAATAAGCATTTTCAAGCATTACAGATCGTTGAAATCGTTCAAATAGAAGCAATATTAAAAAAACGAATAATAAAAATTTCGTCGTTTTTTATGCTGTTTTACGCGTTAAAACGCAGATTAAAAGCTCAAAAGTGCTGTTTTTAAAATAAGCATTTTCAAGCATTTAAACGTTGAAATCGTTCAAATAGAAGCAATATTAATAAAAAGAATAATAAAAATGTCATCTTAATGCTGTTTTCGCGTTAAAAAGCAGATTAAAAGCTCAAACTGCTGTTTTGCTAAAATAAGCATTTCAAGCATTTTAGATCGTTGAAATCGTTCAAAATAAGCAATATTAATAAAAACGAATAATAAAAATTGCTGTTTTATGCTGTTTAGCGTAAAAGAGATTAAAACTCAAAACGTGCTGTTTTTTAAAATAAATTTTCAAATTTTAGATTTGAAATCGTTAATAACGCAATAAAATAAAAAACGAATAATAAAAATTTCGTCGTTTTTATGCTGTTTACGCGTTAAAACGAAAAAAAGCTCAAAACGTGCTGTTTTTAAAATAAAGCATTTTCAATGCATTTTAAACGTTGAAATTTAAAAAAGATAGTAATAATAACTAATAAAAATTGTCGCTTTTAATGCTGTTTTGCTAAAAACGCATTTAAATAAAACGTCTATTTTCTAAAATAAGCATTTTCAACATTTTAGATGTGAAATCTTCAAATAGAAGCAATATTAATAAAAACAATAATAAAGATTCGTCGTTTTAGCTTATACGCGTTAAAACGCAATAAAACTCAAAATGTGTTTTGAAAATAAGCATTTTCAACATTTTAGATCGTTAAAAGTTCAAATGAGCAATATTAAAAAAACGATTAACTAAAAGTTCGTGTTTTATGCTTTTACGTTAAAACGCAGATTAAACTTCAAATCTTTTTGCTAAAATAAGACATTTTCAAGATTTAGATCGTTGAAATCGTTCAAATAGAAGAATATAATAAAACGAATTTAAAAATTAGCTTTTATGCTGTTTACGCGTTAAAACGCAGATTAAAACTCAAATGCTGTTTAATAAAAAAGCATTTTCAAGCATTTTAGATCGTTGAAATGTTTCAAATAAAACAAGATTAAAAAAACGAATAATTAAAAATTCCTTTTTATGCGTTTTACGTTAAAACGCAGATTAAACTAAAACGTGCTTTTAAAAAATAAAAATTTCGTTTTAAGCTTTTGTCGTTAAAACATTCAAATAGACGTGCTGTTTATAAAAAACGAATATAAAAATTTCGTCGTTTAATGCTTATAGCGTTAAAAGCAATTAAACTAAATCGCTGTTTTTAAATAAGCATTTTAGCATTTAAATTGAATATAGTTCAAATAGAGCTATTTTAATAAAAACGAATAATAAAAATTGTCGTTTTTAAACTAGTTTAACGCGTTAAAACGCAGATTAAAGCTCAAAACGTGCTGTTTAATAAAATAAGCATTTTCAAGCATTTTAGATCGTTGAAATCGTTAAATCAACGCTAAAAAATAAAAACGAATAATAAAAATTTCGTCGTTTTATGCTGTTTTACGCGTTAAAACGCAGAATAAAGCTCAAAACGTGCTGTTTGCTAAAATAAGCATTTTCAAGCATTTTAGATCGTTGAAATCGTTCAAATAGACGCAATATTAAAACGAATAATAAAAATTTCGTCGTTTTTATGCTGTTTTACGCGTTAAAACGCAGATTAAAGCTCAAATCGGCTGTTTTGCTAAAATAAAGCATTTTCAAGCATTTTAATCGTTAAATCAATGAAGCAATATTAATAAAAAGAATAATAAAAAATTCGTCGTTTTTATGCTTATTTACGCGTTAAAACGCAGATTAAAGCTCAAAACGTCTTTTTTTAAAATAAGCATTTTCAAGCATTTTAGATCGTTGAAATCGTTCAAATAGCGCAATATAAAAAATAATAAATTCGTTTTATCTTACTAAAACGAATAAAGCTCAAAAATGCTGTTTTGCTAAAATAAGCAGCATTTTCAAGCATTTAGATCGTTGAAATCGTTCAAATAGACGCAATATTAATAAAAACGAATAATAAAAATTTTCGTTTTTGCTGTTTACGCGTTAAAACGCGTTAAACTCAAAGCTGTTTTGCTAAAATAAGCATTTTCAAGCATTTTAATCGTTGAAATCGTTAAATAAAGCAATAATAAAACGAATAATAAAAATTCGTCGTTTTATGCTGTTTTACGCGTTAAAACGCAGATTAAACTCAAAACGTGCTGTTTTGCTAAAAAGCATTTCAACTTTTAGATCGTTGAAATCGTTAAATAGACAATAAAATAAAAACGAATAATAAAAATTCGTCTTTTATGCTGTTTTTAAAAGCGTTAAAATTTTTTCAAAAAATTTTACAAAGCTTTAAAACGTTTGCTGTTTTTTTTTTTTGGGGGGGGAAAAATTTAAGCATTTTTTCAAAAACAAATTTTAAAGATTTTCCCTTGGAAATCAAAACCGTTCAAAAAAATTTAAGACGGGGAAATAAAAAATTAAAAAATTTTTTTAAAACGAAATAAAATTTTTTTAAAATTTCGTCGTTTTAAA
>NW_027047467.1:0-14684 GCF_025399875.1 Dalotia coriaria
TTTTTAAATTTCCACTAAAAATTTAAAATCTTTTTTAAAAACAAAAAAGCCTTTTTTAGCAATTTTTTAACCCTAAAAAAGCAAAAACAGAATTTTTTTAACGTTTTTTTTAAAATTTTTTTTATTTTAAAGATTTAAAAGATTTAAAAATTAAAATGCTTTTTTTTGCAAAAACCCCCTTTTCTGGTTTAACCGGAAAACGCAAAAACAAAAATTTTCTTTTTTTTTTTTTTATTTGCATTTAACGTTATTTTAAGTTAAAAAAGCTTTTTTAAAAAGCCTTTAGAACGCGTTTTTAAAGCGTTTGGTAAAAAAAAAATTTTTTTTTAAAATTCTTTTCATTTAACGATTAAAAGCTTAAAATGCTTATTTTAAAAAAAAAGCACGTTTTGAGCTTTAACGCGTTTTTAAAAAAAATAAAAAAAGTTTTTTTTATTTGTTTTATTTAAATTTCCATTTAAAAAATTTTAAGTTAAAATCTTTTTAAAAATTTTTTTGAAAAACCCCGTTTAGCTTAAAGCTTTTAAGCTAAAACAGTTTTAAAAAAAACGTTTTAACTTTTTATTAATAGCGTTTTTTTTGTTTTTAAAAATGCTTAAAAAAAAATTTTAGCAAAACAAACTTTTAGCAATCTGCGTTTTTAAAGCAAAAAAAAAAAAACGACGAAATTTTATTATTCGTTTTTATTAATATTGCTTCTATTTGGGCAAATTTTAACGATCCAAAAAAGTTTTAAAATGTTTTTTTTAGCAAAAAAAGCACGTTTTTAGCTTTATTCTGGGTTTTTCGCGTAAAAAAGCCAAAAAAGACAACATTTTTTTTATTCGTTTTATATTTTTTTTTCCCTCTTTTGAACGATTTCCCCGATCTAAAATGGGGAAAATGTTTTTTTTAGCAAAACAGCACTTTTGGGCCCTTTTAAACTGCGTTTTAACGCGTAAAACAGCATAAAAACGGCAATTTTTTTTTTATTCGTTTTTATTAATATTGCTTCTATTTGAACGATTTTAACGATCTAAAAAAGCTTGAAAATGTTTTAAATTTTGCAAAACCCGCCCCGTTTTGAGTTTTTAAACTGCGTTTTAACGCGTAAAAAGCATAAAAAAGACGAAATTTTTATTTTCGTTTTTTAAAATTGCGTCTATTTTGATTTCAACGATCTTTAAAAAGCTTGAAAAAAGCTTATTTTGAAAACCCCCACGTTTTGAGCTTTTTAAACTGCGTTTTAACGCGTAAACAGTTTAAAAAGGAAATTTTTTTTATTCGTTTTTATTAATATTTGCCTTTTGAACGATTTCAACGATCTAAAATGCTTGAAAATGCTTATTTTTGCAAAAAAGCAGTTTTGAGTTTTACTCTGCGTTTAACGCGTAAAACAGCATAAAACGACGAAATTTTTATTATTCGTTTTATTTTATTGCGTCTTTGAACGATTTCAACGATCTAAAATGCTTGAAAATGCTTATTTTAGCAAAACAGCACGTTTTGAGTTTAATCTGCGTTTTAACGCGTAAAACAGCATAAAACGACGAATTTTTTATTATTCGTTTTTATTAATATTGCTTCTATTTGAACGATTTCAACGATCTAAAAATGCTTGAAATGATTATTTTAGCAAAACAGCACGTTTTGAGTTTAATCTGCGTTTTAACGCGTAAAACAGCATAAAACGACGAAATTTTATTATTCGTTTTTTATTAATATTGCGTCTATTTGAACGATTTCAACGATCTAAATGCTTGAAAATGCTTATTTTAGGAAAACAGCACGTTTGAGCTTTAATCTGCGTTTTAACGCGTAAAACAGCATATAAACGACGAATTTTTATTATTCGTTTTTTATTAATATTGCGTCTATTTGAACGATTTCAACGACCTAAAATGCTTGAAAATGCTTATTTTAGCAAAACAGCACGTTTTGAGCTTTAATCTGCGTTTTAACGCGTAAAACAAGCATAAAAACGACGAATTTTTTATTATTCGTTTTTATTAATATTGCGTCTATTTGAACGATTTCAACGATCTAAAAATGCTTGAAAATGCTTATTTTAGCAAAACAGCACGTTTTGAGCTTTAATCGCGTTTTAACGCGTAAAACACGCATAAAACCACGAATTTTTTATATTCGTTTTTATTAATATTGCTTCTATTTGAACGATTTAACGATCTAAAATGCTTGAAAATGCTTATTTTAGCAAAACAGCACGTTTTTGAGTTTAATCTGCGTTTAACGCGTAAAAAGCATAAAACGACGAAATTTTATTATTCGTTTTATTAATATTGCGTCTATTTGAACGATTTCAACGATCTAAAATGCTTGAAAATGCTTTATTTAGCAAAACAGCACGTTTTTGAGCTTTAATCTGCGTTTTAACGCGTAAAACAGCATAAAAACGACGATTTTTATTATTCGTTTTTATTAATATTGCTTCTATTTGAACGATTTAACGATCTAAAATGCTTGAAAATGTTTATTTTAGCAAAACAGCACGTTTTGAGCTTTAATCTGCGTTTTAACGCGAAAACAGCATAAAACACATTTTTTATTATTCGATTTTTATTAATATTGCTTCTATTTGAACGATTTCAACGATCTAAAATGCTTGAAAATGCTTATTTTAGCAAAACAGCACGTTTTGAGCTTTAATCTGCGTTTTAACGCGTAAAACAGCATAAAAACGACGAATTTTTATTATTCGTTTTTATTAATATTGCGTCTATTTGAACGATATCAACGATCTAAAATGCTTGAAAATGCTTATTTTAGCAAAACAGCACGTTTTGAGCTTTAATCTGCGTTTTAACGCGTAAAACAGCATAAAAAACGACAGATTTTTTATTATTTGCTTTTATTAATTTGCTTCTATTTGCACGATTTCAACGATCTAAAATGCTTGAAAATGCTTATTTTAGCAAAACAGCACGTTTTGAGCTTTTAATCAGCGTTTTAACGCGTAAAACAGCATAAAAACGACGAAATTTTTATTATTCGTTTTTATTAATAATGCGTCTATTTGAACGATTTCAACGATCTAAAATGCTTGAAAATGCTATTTTAGCAAAAACAGCACGTTTTGAGCTTTATTCTGCGTTTTAACGCGTAAAACAGCATAAAAACGACGAAATTTTTATTATTCGTTTTTATTTTATTGCGTCTATTTGAACGATTTCAACGATCTAAAATGCTGAAAATGCTTATTTTAGCAAAACAGCACGTTTTGAGCATTAATCTGCGTTTTAACGCGTAAAACAGCATAAAACGACGAATTTTTATTATTCGTTTTATTAATATTCTTCTATTTGAACGATTTCAACGATCTAAAATGCTTGAAAATGCTTATTTTAGCAAAACAGCACGTTTTGAGCTTTAATCTGCGTTTTAACGCGTAAAACAGCATAAAACGACGAAATTTTTATTATTCGTTTTTATTAATATTGCGTCTATTTGAACGATTTCAACGATCTAAAATGCTTGAAAATGCTTATTTTAGCAAAACAGCACGTTTTGAGCTTTTAATCTGCGTTTTTTAAAGCGTAAAACAGCATAAAACGACGAATTTTTATTATTCGTTTTTATTAATATTGCGTCTATTTGAACGATTTCAACGATCTAAAATGCTTGAAAATGCTTATTTTAGCAAAACAGCACGTTTTGAGCTTTTAATCTGCGTTTTAACGCGTAAAACAGCATAAAACGACAATTTTTATTATTCGTTTTATTATATTGCGTCTATTTGAACGATTTCACGATCTAAAATGCTTGAAAATGCTTATTTTAGCAAAACAGCACGTTTTGAGCTTTAATCTGCGTTTTTAACGCGTAAAACAGCATAAAACGACGAAATTTTTATTATTCGTTTTATATTTATTATTGCGTCTATTTGGAACGATTTCAACGATCTAAATGCTTGAAAATGCTTATTTTAGCAAAACAGCACGTTTTGAGCTTTAATCTGCGTTTTAACGCGTAAAACAGCATAAAAACGACGAATTTTTTATTATTCGTTTTATTAATATTAGCTCTATTTGAACGATTTCAACGATCTAAAAATGCTTGAAAATGCTTATTTTAGCAAAACAGCACGTTTTGAGCTTTAATCTGCGTTTTAACGCGTAAAACAGCATAAAACGACAATTTTTATTATTCGTTTTTATTAATATTGCTTCTATTTGAACGATTTCAACGATCTAAAATGCTTGAAAATGCTTATTTTAGCAAAACAGCACGTTTTGAGCTTTAATCTGCGTTTACGCGTAAACGCATAAAACGACAATTTTTATTATTCGTTTTTATTAATATTGCTCTATTTGAACGATTTCAACGATCTAAAATGCTTGAAAATGCTTATTTTAGCAAAACAGCACGTTTTAGCTTTAATCTGCGTTTTACGCGTAAAACGCATAAAACGACGAATTTTTATTGTTTATTAATTTGCTCTTTGAACGATTTCAACGATCTAAAATGCTTGAAAGTAAGCAAAACAGCGTTTTGGCAATCGCTTTTAACGCGTAAAACACATAAAACGACGAATTTTTATTATTGTTTTATTAATTTCTCTATTTGAACGTTTCAACGATCTAAAATGCTTGAAAATGCTTATTTTAGCAAAACAGCGTTTGAGCTTTAATCAGCGTTTAACGCGTAACAGCATAAAACGCGAAATTTTTATTATTTTTTTTTTTTTTAAATTTTTTGGTTTTTCTTTTTTTTAAAAAAATTTTAAATTTTTTTTGGAAAAAAAAAAATTTTTTTTTTTTTTTTTTTTTTTAAAAAAATTTTTTTTTTCTTTTTTTAAAAATTTTTTTAAAATTTTTTAAAAAAAAATTTTTTTTTTAACCCAAAAAAGGAAAAAAAAATTTTTTTTTTTTAAAAACCTTTAAAAAAATTTTTTTATTTTTTTTTTTAAAATTTTTTTTTTTTTTAAAAACCGGGTTTTTTTTTTAAAAAAAAGCTTTTTTCCTTTTTTTTTTTTTTAAAAAAATTTTTTTTTAAATTTTTTTTTAAAAAAGGTTTTTAAAAAAAAAATTTTGGGAAAAAAATTTTTTTTTCCCCCTTTAAAAAATTTTTTTTCGGTTTTAAAAAAAAAATTTTTTTTTTAAATTTTTAAAAAAAATTTCTTAAATTTTTTTTTAAAAAAATTTTGAAATTTTTTTAAAAACCAAAAAAAAAAATTTTTTTTTTTTTTTAAAAAGGTTTTTTTTAATTTTTTTTTTTTTTTTCTTTTAAAATTTTTTTAAAAAAAAAAATTTTTTTAAAAAAACCCTTTAAAAAATTAAAAAAAATTTTTTTTTTTTAAAAAAAATTTTTTTAAATTTTTTTTAAAAATTTTTTTTTAAAAAATTTTTGAAAAAACCTTTTAAAAATTTTTTTTTTTAAAATTTAAAAAAATTTCCCCCGGGGGGGAAAAATTTTTTTTTTTGGTTTTTTAAATTTTTTTTTTTTTTAAAAATTTTTTTAAAAAAAAAGGGGGTTTTTTGCCAAAAAACCCTTTTTAAAAAAAAAAATTTAAATTTTTTTAAAAACCCCTTTTTAAATTTTTTTTTTTTTAAAAATTTTTTAAAACCCTTTTTTTTTTTGGGAAAAAATTTTTTTTAAAAAAAAAAGGGGTTTTTTTTTTTTTTTTTTAAAAAAAAAGAAATTTTTTTTTTTAAAATTTTTTTAAAAACCCCTTTTTTTTTTTTTTTTGGAAAAAAAAAACCCCCTTTTTTTTTTAAAAAAAAAAGGGGAAATTTTTTTTTTTTTTAAAGGATTTTAACAAAAAATTTTAAAATTTTTTTAAAGGGCCCCCAAAAGGGGAAAAAATTTTTTTTTTTTTAAAAAAAAAAGGGGAAAAAATTTTTTTTTTTTAAAAAACTTTTTGGGAAAAAAACCCTTTTTTTTTTTTTTTTTTAAAAAAAAAATTTTTTTAAAAAAATTTTTTTTTTTTTAAAAAAAAAAAAAATTTTTTTTTTTAAATTTTTTTTTTTTTTTTTAAAAAATTTTTAAATTTTTGGTTTTTTGGAAAACAGCAAAAACCAAAAATTTTTTTTTTAAAAAAAAAAACGAAATTTTTAAAAAAAATTTTTTTAAAAAATTTTTTTTTTTTAAAAAAAAACCGGGGGGGGTTTTTTTTTTTTAAAAAAAAATTTTTTAAAAGGGGGGTTTTTTTTTTTTTTAAAGGGGTTTTTTTTTTTTTTTAAAATTTTTTTTTGGAAATTTTTTCAAAAAAGTTTTAAATTTTTTTTTAAAAAAATTTGGGGAAAAAGGGGTTTTTTTTTCCTTTTTTAAAAAAGGTTTTTTTTTTTTTTTTAAAATTTTTTTTTTAAAAAATTTTTTCAAAAAAGTTTTAAATTTTTGGGGTTTTTGGAAAAAAAAACCGGTTTTAATTTTTTTTAAAAAAATTTTTTTCGTTTTTTTTTTTTTTTAAAAAAAATTTTAAAAAAAAATTTTTTTAAAAAAAGGGGGAAAATTTAAAAACCCTTTTTTTTAAAAATTTTTTTTTTTTTTTTTTTTTTTTTAAAAAAAAAATTTTAACACGTTTTGAGCATTAATCTGCGTTTTTCGCGTAAAAAACATAAAACGACAATTTTTATTATTCGTTTTTATTAATATTCTTCTTTTGAAAGTTTTAACGATCTAAAATGCTTGAAAATGCTTATTTTTGCAAAACAGCACGTTTTGAGCTTTTAATCTGCGTTTTAACGCGTAAAACAGCATAAAACGACAATTTTTTATTATTCGTTTTATTAATATTGCTTCTATTTGAACGATTTCAACGATCTAAAATGCTTGAAAATGCTTATTTTAGCAAAACAGCACGTTTTGAGCTTTAATCTGCGTTTTAACGCGTAAAACAGCATAAAACGACGAAATTTTTATTATTCGTTTTTAATTAATATTGCTCTATTTGAACGATTTCAACGATCTAAAATGCTTGAAAATGCTTATTTTAGCAAAACAGCACGTTTTGCGAGCTTTATTCTGCGTTTTAACGCGTAAAACAGCATAAAAGCGGCAATTTTTATTATTCGTTTTTATTTTTATTGCGTCTATTTGAACGATTTCAACGATCTAAAATGCTTGAAAATGCTTATTTTAGCAAAACAGCACGTTTTGAGCTTTTAATCTGCGTTTTAACGCGTAAAACAGCATAAAACGACGAATTTTTATTATTCGTTTTTATTAATATTGCTTCTATTTGAACGATTTCAACGATCTAAAATGCTTGAAAATGCTTATTTTAGCAAAACAGCACGTTTTGAGCTTTAATCTGCGTTTTAACGCGTAAAACAGCATAAAAACGACGAAATTTTATTATTCGTTTTTTTATTAATATTGCGTCTATTTGAACGATTTCAACGTTCTAAAATGCTTGAAAATGCTTATTTTAACAAAACAGCACATTTGGGCTTTATTCTGCATTTAACGGTAAAACAGCATAAAACGACGAAATTTTTATTATTCGTTTTTATTTTTTATTGCGTCTATTTGAACGATTTCAACGATCTAAAATGCTTGAAAATGCTTATTTTAGCAAAACAGCACGTTTTGAGCTTTAATCTGCGTTTTAACGCGTAAAACAGCATAAAACGACGAAATTTTTATTATTCGTTTTTATTTATTGGCGTCTATTTGAACGATTTCAACCATCTAAAATGCTTGAAAATGCTTATTTTACAAAACAGCACGTTTGAGCTTTAATCTGCGTTTTGACGCGTAAAACAGCATAAAACGACGAATTATTATTCGTTTTTTATTAATATTGCGTCTATTTGAACGATTTCAACGATCTAAAATGCTTGAAAATGCTTATTTTAGCAAAACAGCACGTTTGAGCTTTAATCTGCGTTTTAACGCGTCAGCATAAAACGACGAATTTTTATTATTCGTTTTTTATTATATTGCTTCTATTTGAACGATTTCAACGATCTAAAATGCTTGAAAATGCTTATTTTAGCAAAACAGCACGTTTTGAGTTTTAATCTGCGTTTTAACGCGTAAAACAGCATAAAAACGACGAATTTTTATTATTCGTTTTTATTATATTGCTTCTATTTGAACGATTTCAACGATCTAAAATGCTTATTTTAGCAAAACAGCACGTTTGAGCTTTAATCTGCGTTTTAACGCGTAAAACAGCATAAAACGACGAATTTTTTATTATTCGTTTTTATTAATATTGCTTCTATTTGAACGATTTCAACGATCTAAAATGCTTGAAAATGCTTATTTTAGCAAAACAGCACGTTTGAGCTTTTAATCTGCGTTTTAACGCGTAAAACAGCATAAAACGACGAATTTTTATTATTCGTTTTTAGTAATATTGCGTCTATTTGAACGATTTCACGATCAAAATGCTAAAATGCTTATTTTAGCAAAACAGCACGTTTTGAGCTTTATTCTGCGTTTTAACGCGTAAAACAGCATAAAACGACGAATTTTTTATTATTCGTTTTTATTAATATTGCTTCTATTTGAACGATTTCAACTACTCTAAAATGCTTGAAAATGCTTATTTTAGCAAAACAGCACGTTTTGAGCTTTAATCTGCGTTTAACGCGTAAAACAGCATAAAACGACGAATTTTTATTATTCGTTTTTATTAATATTGCTCTATTTAAACGATTATCAACGATCTAAAATGCTTGAAAATGCTTATTTTAGCAAAACAACACGTTTGAGCTTTAATCTGCGTTTTAACGCGTAAAACAGCATAAAAACGACGAAATTTTTATTATTCGTTTTTTATTAATATTGCTTCTATTTGAACGATTTCAACGATCTATAATGCTTGAAAATGCTTATTTTAGCAAAACAGCACGTTTTTTGAGCTTTAATCTGCCACTTTTGCTTGCGTAAAACAGCATAAAACGACGAAATTTTTTATTATTCGTTTTATTTTTATTGCGTCTATTTGAACGATTTCAGCGATGCAAATTAAAGTAAGCATTTTAGCAAAACAGCACGTTTTGAGTTTTAATCTGCGTTTAACGCGTAAAACAGCACATAAAACGACGAATTTTTTTATTATTTGTTTTATTAATATTGCTTCTATTTGAACGATTTCAACGATCTAAAATGCTTGAAAATGCTTATTTTAGCAAAACAGCACGTTTGAGCTTTATTCTGCGTTTTTAACGCGTAAAACAACATAAAACAGCAGAATTTTTATTATTCGTTTTTTTATTTTTATTGCGTCTATTTAGCGAACATTTCAGCGATCACAAAATGTTTGAAAATGCTTATTTTAGCAAAACGGCACGTTTTGAGCTTTTAATCTGCGTTTTAACGCGTAAAACAGCATAAAACGACGATTTTTTTGTTATTCGTTTTTTATTAATATTGCTTCTATTTGAACGATTTCCAGCGATCTAAAATCAAGCGAAATGCTTATTTTTAGCAAAACAGCACGTTTTG
The DNA here is from genome assembly GCF_025399875.1 of Dalotia coriaria. Classification (NCBI taxonomy): domain Eukaryota; kingdom Metazoa; phylum Arthropoda; class Insecta; order Coleoptera; family Staphylinidae; genus Dalotia; species Dalotia coriaria. The sequence goes on from NW_027047467.1 coordinate 9,397, forward strand.
AGCTTTATTCTGCGTTTTCACTTTGTGAAAACGGCAGCGCATAAAACGACGAAATTTTTATTATTCGTTTTTATTTTTGTGCGTCTATTTGAACGATTTCAACGATCTAAAAATGCTTGAAAATGCTTATTTAGCAAAACAGCACGTTTTGAGTTTTAATCTGCGTTTTAACGCGTAAAACAGCATAAAACGACAAATTTTTATTATTCGTTTTTATTAATATTGCCTATTGAACGATTTCAACGATCTAAAATGCTTGAAATGCTTATTTTAGCAGCAAAACAGCACGTTTTGAGCTTTAATCTGCGTTTTGACGCGTAAAACAGCATAAAACGACGAAATTTTTATTATTCGTTTTTTATTAATATTGCGTCTATTTGAAGACGATTTCAACGATCCTAAAATGCTTGAAAATGCTTATTTAGCAAAACAGCGCGTTTTGGGCTTTAATCTGCGTTTTAACGCGTCAGCATAAAAACGACGAAGATTTTTTTATTATTCGTTTTTGTTAATATTATTTCTATTTAGCGGAACGATTTCAACGATAAAATGCTTGAAAATGCTTATTTAGCAAAACAGCACGTTTTTACAGGCTTTAATCTGCGTTTTAACGCGTAAAAACAGCATAAAAACGACGAATTTTTTATTATTCGTTTTTTATTAATATTGCTTCTATTTGAAGACGATTTCAACGATCCTAAAATGCTTGAAAATGCTTATTTTTAGCAAAACGGCACGTTTTGAGCTTTAATCTGCGTTTTAACGCGTAAAACAGCATAAAACGACAGATTTTAATATTCGTTTTTATTAATAATACGTCTATTTGAACGATTTCAACGATCTAAAATGCCGAAAATGGGTTTTAGCAAAACAGCGTTTTGGAAGGCTTTAATCTGCGCGCTTTAACGCGTAAAACAGCATAAAACGACAGAAATTTTATTATTCGTTTTTATTAATATTGCTTCTATTGAACGATTTCAACGATCTAAAATGCTTGAAAATGCTTATTTTAGCAAAACAGCACGTTTGAGCTTTAATCTGCGTTTTAACGCGTAAAACTGCATAAAACGATGAAATTTTAATATTCGTTTTATTAATATTGCGTCTATTTGAACGGTTCAACGATCCTAAAATGCTTGAAAATGCTTATTTTAGCAAAAACAGCACGTTTTGAGCTTTTATTCTGCGTTTTTAACGCGTAAACAACTTTATAAAAACGACGAATTGCAGTATTTCCGTTTTTTATTTTTTATTGCGTCTATTTGAACGATTTAACGATCTAAAATGTAGCGAAAATGCTTGAAGGCCCCAGCAAAACAGCACGTTTGAAGGGGTTTAATCACCGCGTTTTGACGCGTAAAACAGCAAAACGACGAAGATTTTTTATTATTCGTTTTTTAATAATATTTGCGCGTCTATTTGAACGATTTCAACGATCTAAAATGGCGAAAATGCTTATTTTAGCAAAACAGCAGCACGTTTTGAGGCTTTTAATCTGCGTTTTAACGCGTCAGCATAAAAAACGACGAATTTTTTATTATTCGTTTTTTTTATTAATATTGAAAGCCTATTTGAACAATTTCAACGATCTAAAATGCTTGAAAGAAAATGCTTATTTTAGCAAAACAGCACGTTTTGAAGGCTTTTAATCTGCGTTTAACGCGTAAAACAGCATAAAAACGACGAATTTTTTATTATTCGTTTTTTATTAATATTGCTATTTAAGCGATTTCAGCAACGATCCGATGCTGAAAATGCGCTTATTTTAGCAAAAGGCAACGTTTTGGCTTTAATCTGCGTTTTAACGCGTAAAACGGCATAAAACGTGAAATTTTTTATTATTCGTTTTTATTAATGGTAGCTTCTATTTGAACGATTTCAACGATCTAAAAATGCTTGAAAAGGAAATGCTTATTTTGGCAAAACAGCACGTTTTGAGCTTTAATCTTTAACGTTTAAACGCGTAAAACAGCATAAAACGACGAATTTTTTTTTATTATTCGTTTTTATTAATATTGCACGTCTATTTAAGCAGTTCAACGATCTAAAATTGCCCGAAAATGCTTATTTTAGCAAAACAGCACGTTTTGAAAGGCTTTTAATCTGCGTTTTAGCGCGTAAAGCAACATAAAACGGCAAAATTTTTATTATTCGTTTTTTATTAATATTAACTATTTGAACGATTTCAACGATCTATAATGCTTGAAAATGCTTATTTTAGCATAACAGCACGTTTTTGAGCTTTAATCTGCGTTTTAACGCCTAAGAGCAGCATAAAACGACGATTTTTATTATTCGTTTTATTAATGTGCGACTATTTGAACGATTTCAACGATCACAAAATGCTTGAAAATGCTTATTTTAGCAAAATCTGCGTTTAGCACGTAAAACAACATAAAACGACGAATTTTTTATTATTGGAACTTTATTAATGTGCGTCTATTTGAACGATTTCAGCGATCCTAAAATGCTTGAAAATGCTTATTTTAGCAAAACGCGCATTTTGGGAAAGCGCTGATGCGTTTTAGCGTAGAGCAGCATAAAACGACAAAATTTTTCAGTATGCGTTTTATATATTTTTATTTCGTCTGTTGAACGATTTCAACGATCTAAAATGCTTGAAAATGCTTATTTATGAACAGCGTTTGACTTTTATTCTGCGTTTTAACGCGTAAAATAGCATAAAACGACAAAATTTTTTATTATGCGTTTTATATTATTTTTATTTCGTCATATTTGAACGATTTCAGCGATCTAAAATGCTTGAAAATGCTTATTTTATGTAAAACAGCACGTTTTGAGCTTTGTCTACTTTTAACGCGTAAAACAGCATAAAACGACGAAGATTTTTTTGGTATTCGTTTTATTAATATTCAGCTACTATTTTGAACGATTTTAACGATCTAAAATGGCAAAATGCTTATTTTAGCAAAACAGCACGTTTTGAGCTTTAATCTGCGTTTTTAACGCGTAAAACAGCATATAAAAACGGTAATTTTTATTATTCGTTTTTATTAATATTGCGTCTATTTGAACGATTTCAACGATCTAAATGCTTGAAAATGTTTTTTTGAAAACAGCACGTTTTTGGGTTTAATCTGCGTTTAGCGCGTAAAAAAGATAAAAAAGACGAATTTTTTTTTTATTCGTTTTTTTTAATTTCCCCCTATTTGAACGATTTCCGATCTAAAAAGCGAAAAAGCTTTTTTTAGAAAACAGCACGTTTTGGCAATCCGTTTTTAAAGCGTAAAAAAAAAAACGACAATTTTTTTATTTTTTTTTTTTAATTTTGCTTCTATTTGAACGTTTCACGATCCAAAAAAGCTTGAAAATCTTATTTTAGCAAAAAAGCCCTTTTGAGCTTTTTAAACAGCGTTTTTAAAGCGTAAAACAACATAAAAACGCGGAAAAAATTATTCGTTTTTTTTTAATTTGCGTCCATTTGAACGATTTCAACGATCTAAAATGCTTGAAAACTTATTTTAGCAAAACAGCCCTTTGACTTTAATCTGCGTTTTAACGCGTAAAACACATAAAACCGATTTTTATTATTCGTTTTTTATTAATATTGCTTCTATTTGAACATTTAACGATCTAAAATGCTTGAAAAAGCTTATTTTAGTAAAACAGCCGTTTGGAAGGGTTTTTAAAACCCCGCGTTTTAACGCGTAAAAAAAAACATAAAACGGAGGTTTTTATTTTTTCGTTTTTATTAAATTTCCCATTTGAACGTTCCCCGATCAAAAAGCTTGAAAATCTTATTTTAGCAAAACAGCCGTTTTTAGCTTTAATCTGCGTTTTAAAAAACATATAAAACGACGAATTTTTTTTATTCGTTTTTTTTAATATTTCTTCTATTTAAACGGTTTTAACGATCTAAAATGCTTGAAAATGCTTATTTTTTGCAAAACAAACGTTTTGAGCTTTTTAAACTGCCCTTTTAACGCGTAAAACGGGATAAAACGACGAAATTTTTTTTTATTCGTTTTTTTTATTTAAAAAATTCTATTTGAACGATTTCAACGATCTAAATGTAGGAAAAAAGCTTATTTTAGCAAAACAGCACGTTCAGGGGCAATTCCCCTTTTTTAAAGCGTAAAAAAGGGATAAAACGACAATTTCTTATTAAATTTTTTTTATCAATATTGCTTCTATTTTTAAAGATTTCAACGATCTAAAATTGCGAAAAAGCTTATTTTAGCAAAAAAGCACGTTTGGGGGTTTTCCTGCGTTTTAACGCGTAAACAGCATAAAACGACGGGTTTTTTTTCGTTTTATTAAAATTTTCGTCTTTTGAACGGTTTTAACGATTTAAAATGTTGAAAATCTTATTTTGGGGAAAACAGCCGTTTTGGGGGCCTTTAAACTGGGTTTGGGGTAAAACAGCCCAAAAAACGGGAATTTTATTATTCGTTTTTTTTAATTGGAAAAACCCATTTGAACATTTCAACGATCTAAAATGCTTGAAAATGTTTTTTTAGCCCGCACGTTTTGAGCTTTTAATCTGCGTTTAACGCGTAAAACAGCATAAAACGGTAAAATTTTTTTTATTCGTTTTTATTAATATTTCGTCTTTTGAACGATTTCCCCGATCTAAAATGCTTGAAAATCTTATTTTGAAAAAAGCCTTTTTAGCTTTTTTGCGTTTTTTAAAGCGTAAAACAACCTAAAAAAGGGAAAATTTTTTTTATTCGTTTTTTTTTTTTTTATTTTCGTCTATTTGAACAAATTTTAACGATCTAAAAAAGTTTAAAATGCCAAGCAAAACAGCACGTTTTTAGTTTTTTAAACTGCGTTTTAACGCGTAAAACAGCATAAAAAAGACGGGGATTTTTTTTTCGTTTTTTTTTAATTTCTTCTAAATTTTAACGGTTTAACGATCTAAAATGCTTGAAAATGCTTATTTTTGCAAAACAGCACGTTTTGAGGGTTTAATCTGGGTTTTTTACGCGTAAAAAAGGGATAAAAACGACGAAATTTTTATTATTCGTTTTTTTAAAAATATTTGCGTCTATTTTTAACGATTTCCGGGGATCTAAAATGCTTGAAAATCTTATTTTTGCAAAAAAAGGGGCCCTTTTGAGCTTTTTAAACCCGTTTAACCCCGTCAGCCAAAAAAGGTTTTTTATTATTCGTTTTTTTAATTTTTTACTTTTTTTGAACAATTTCAACGATCAAAATGCTTGAAAATGCTTATTTTAGCAAAAACACGTTTTTAGCTTTTTAAACTGCGTTTTAACGCCCTAAAACAACATAAAACGACGAATTTTTTATTAAATTCGTTTTTT